>NC_083329.1:56648459-56784720 GCF_963455315.2 Globicephala melas
GTGAATAAGTTCTAGCAAATGGACTTAGAGCAGAAGAATTTTATATATCTCCTAGGCAATACCCTTAAAGGGGATGAACATGCTACTCTCTCCTTCTTTTCCCATCTTTTCTGACTGGAATATAGCTGTAGGGAGGTACTCTTCTTCACCACAAAGACTGTAAGTACAGTACATGAATAAACCTGAAGGAATTGGGCCCCTGCCATGGTAGAACCACTGTATCAGTTCTGCCTTGCTATGTCTGGACCATACTGTAAGAGAGAAATGAAGTTCTATTTGGCTGATACTGAAAATATATCCTAATTAACCCAGTGTTTCAGAAGCTTTCAGGCACCAGGTTCTTTAAGATAAAAAAGAAGCCTTGGGCTTCCCTGGTGGCCCAGTGGTTGAGAGTCCGCTTGCCGATGCAGGGGACACGGGTTCGTGCCCTGGTCCGGGAAGATCCCACATGCTGCAGAGCGGCTGGGCCTGTGAGCCATGGCCACTGAGCCTGCGCTCCACAACGGGAGAGGCCACAACAGTGAGAGGCCTGCGTACCGCAAAAAAAAAAAAAAAAAAAAAAAAAAAAAGAATGCCTACTCTCTAGTCTTTTAAACATATAGTGCTGGGACAACTGGATATCCACATGCAAAAGAATGAATTTGACCCCCAATGCACACCATATACAAAAATTAACTCAAAATGGATCAAAGACTTAAATATAAGAGCTAAAACTACAAAACTTTTAGAAGGACACATAGGCATAAGTCTTTATGACCTTGGATTAGGCAACGGTTTCTTGGATATGACACCAAAAGCACAAAGAAGGAAAGAAAAAATTGATAAATTGGATGGCAACAAAATTGAAAACTTTTACAAAAAGGATACTATCAAGAAAGTGCAAATACAACCTCTAGAATGGGGGAAAATTTTTGCAAATCATGTATTTCATAAAGGTTTAATATCCAGAATATATGAAGAACTCATAACTCAACAGCAAAAATATAAATAATTCAATTTAAAAATGTGCAAAGGATTTGAATAGTTATCTAAATACTATATACAATGACCAATAAGCAAATGAAAAGATAATATCATTAGTCATTAGAGAAATAAAAATAAAAACCAAAATGAGTTTAAGAAATGAAAAATAACAAATATTGGCAAGGATGTGGAGAAACTGAAACTCTCATACATTGCTAGCGGGAATATAAAATGGTGCTGCCTCTGTGGAAAATAATTTTGCAGTTCCTCAAAAAAGTGGACATAGAGTTAACATATAACACAGAAATTCCATTCTTAAGTGTATACCCAAGAGAATGGAAAACATATTCATACAAAAACTTACACAAAAATATTCATAGCAGCATTATTTTTAATAGCCAAAAAGTGGAAATAACCAAAATGTCCATCAACTGAATTATGGCTAAACAAATATGGTATATCTATACAATGGAATATTATTTGGCCATAAAAAGTAATAAAGTTCTGATTCATGATAAAACATGGATAAACCTTGAAAACATTATGCTAAGTGAAAGAAGTGTGACACAAAAGGATAAATACTGTATGATTCCATCTTTGTTAAATGCCTAGAAAAGGCAAATTGATAGAGACAGAAAGCAGATTATAAGTTGTCAGGGTCTGAAGGAAGGGGGAAATTGGGGAGTGAATGCAAATGGTTATGGGGTTGCTTTTTGGGATAATGTAAATTTTCTAGAATTTAATAGTGGTGATAGTTATACAAACTTGTAATTATACTAAAAGCCAAAGAATTTGACACTTTAAAATAGTGACCTTTATGTTATAAGAATTTTTTTGTGAATTGTATCTCAAAAAAACTAAAAACAAAATGCCCCTCTCTTACCACTACTACATTGCACTGGAGGCCCTATACAGTGTGATAATACAAGAAAAAGAAAACTATAAGGAATTGAAAGGAAGAAACAAACCTCTAATTTTTTGATAAATAACTATCTACTCAGAAAACAAATAAAAGTTCAGTTAGGATATTGTATATTAAGATCAACACAAAAGTCAATTGATTTTTTATACATCAGCAAGAAACAAAAAAAATGCAGTTCAAAGTATATAGTTTACAACATCAACAAAATGTAAGTACTTAAAGAAAAACTAATTATAGGAATGTTTATAGCAGCATTGTTCATAATAGCCAAAAAATGGAAACAACCCAAGTATCAACTGATGAATGAACAAAATAGAAGTTCCATACAATGGAATATTATTTAGTCATGAAAAATCATGAAGTACTGATATATGACACAATATGGATAAATCCTGAAAACACGTGATATGAAAGAAGCTAGTCACAAAAGACCAAATATTTATATGAAATGTCCAGGATAGGCAAATCCATAGAGACAGAAAGGAGATTAGTATGCATCAGCTGCTGGCAGGAAGGAGGAATGAGAAGAGACTGCTAATGGGTACAAGGTTTCCTACTGGGGTGGTAAAAATGTTCTAAAATTAGATAGTGATGATGGTTATACAAGTCTGTGAATATAAATGTCATCAAGTTGTACATTTTTTTAAAAATCTACATAAATACAGATACATTTTGAATTTATAGATGGGACGATTCAATTCTTCCCAGTTTGATCTATACATTATGTGTAGTTCCAATGAAAACTCCAATAGGATTTTTAGTGAAATATAAGTTGGTTCTGAATTTTACATGAAAGAACAAAGGGCCAGAAAAAGGCAAGTTACTCCTAGAGAAGAAGAAAGTAGAGGAATTCACCCTAACATACATAAAGACATTATAAAGCTACTGTAATGAAGGAACCCTCCTATACTTTCAGTGGGCATGTAAATGGGCGCAGCCACTATGGAGAACAGTATGGAGGCTCCTTAAAAAACTAAAACTAGAGCTACCGTATAATCCTGCAATCCCATTCCTGGGCATATATCCAGGGAAAACTCTAATTCAAAAAGACACTTGCACCCCAATGTTCATAGCAGCACTATTTACAACAGCCAAGACATGAAAGCAACCTAAATGTCCATCATCAGATGAATGGATAAAGAAGATGTGGTGTATATATATACAATGGAATAGAAAAAGAATGAAATAATGCCATTTGCAGCAACATGGATGGACCTAGAGATGATCATATTAAGTGAAGTAAGTCAGACTAATACCATATACAGTTATATGTAGAATCTAAAAAAATTATACAAATTAACTTATTTATAGAACAGAAATTGACCTACAGACATAGAAAACAAACTTATGATTACCCAAGGGGACAGCGGGGGAGTGCGGGAGAGATAAATTAGGAGTTTGGGATTAACATATACACGCTACTATATATATAATAGGTAAACAACAAGGACCTACTGTACAGCACAGTGACCTATACTCAATATCTCGTAATAACCTATAATGGAAAAGAATCTGAAAAAGAAAAAAAATATATATATATGGATAACTGAATCACTTTGCTGTACACCTGAAACTAACACAACATTGCAAATGAACTCTACTTCAATCAAAAAAAAAAAAAAGACTGTATGACTTGGTTCAGCAATAGAAACTAGACCAATGACAGAATAAAGAAGTCAGAAACAGATCCACTTATGTATGGAAACTACAGATACCACAAAGAAGGCACCACATCTCAGTGACAAAGAACCATCTAATAGATGTCTTAGAAATAAGCAACTGTCCACATGGAAAAATAATGTGTAGGTAAAGGACAGGTTGGGGGAGAGTACAGAGTGGACATTCTAGAAACAAAGCCAAAGGATCTGAGTCTATCCAAAAGTCAAGTTAAGACTTGCGGATCCTCTGTAACAGTGACAGAGGGTGGAACACAGAGGACCAGCTCTAGGATAGTGGGAAATGCTAATGTCATGAAGACAGGGTTGATCAGACAGAGGGTGAATGTTGGATCCTTGTGCCTGTGATTACAGAAGGCTAACTGATTACTTTCCTGGAAAAAAAGGTCTTTCCAACCATTCACTCATTTATTCGTTCACTGAGTCACACAACAAATATTTACCAGGCTCCTGGTACATGCCAGGCACTATTCTAAGTGCTAAGGATACAGAGGCTTACATTCTTCCAGTAGTCAAACAGACAAGAAATACATACATAAATAAAATTATTGCAAATAATGGCCATGGAAAAAATAAAACTGGGTAATGGGATAGAAGGCGATTGGGGATGGTTGTGGGCTTAGGGGATTACTTTAGAAAAGGTGGTCAGCGAAAATCTCTCTGAGAAAGTGAGAGTAACAAACCCTTGTGCCCTTGCAACAAACTGAAATAACTACAACTAAAAAGTCGGTTCCATAAAATGTCTAATAGCAAAGGAAAATCAGAGTCAGCCTGGAAGATGTAAACGTTATTTGAAGCTGACAAACAAGGTCTTCAAACTATGGGAAACATAAACTGAAAGGTTGGAGTTGCTTGTGTGGCCTGCATCTTGAAGGTGCCCTCCCTGCTTGGCCCCGATAAGGTCTGGAGGCCCCACTGGGCTGTACAGAGGTGTACACGGCGCACCTGAATCCGGCTGCCCGGCCGAGCTTTAATAGAGCGCCTCTATTAATTATCTGAGTGATGGCATTGCTTCTCTGGACTCACAGCTAAATAAAGCCACCCCAGTTGCTTGGCCATAAGCTCTTAAAGGTGAACACAAAACTGTGTCTCAGTGGATGCAGCATTTGGCGCTGATCGAAGAGTTTCAACGTCATTTCGCAGTTAATAATTAGCTCTGCCTTGGTCCCCACAAAGGGTGCCACCAAAACAAAAGGGGGAGTTGAGTGTGTTCGCTACACTTGCCACTGGTATAAATAGGCAAAGCGATGATTAATGAATGAGGGGGGAATTAAACACAACAGTGAACAAAGACAAAGGCCCACAGCTCGGCTGTCCACGAACCTGTCCACGAACCGAGACAAGCTGTATCCAGAGGGAGGCTGCAGAGAACGACACACACACACACAAATCCGTTTAATGGACAGGTTTTGAAGACTTCATTTCACCTTGCGTTATGACAGCCATAGTATTTTATTCACATCCTGACGTGTTAAGAGGCCAGGGTCAGCTGAGGTAGAGACATGTATTCTTGGGGGGGGGGGCACTGGAGAGGTGGAGGGGCCACATTTCTGTGTGGGCGACAGAGGGAAAACAGAGAAGGCCCAAACACACAAACCATCACCCTTCAGGCCCCCTTTGTGAGGGGAGCCAGAGCCAACGTTCTAAAGCGTTGTTTGGATGACACACAAAGCAGGGGAGGCACCAACACAAATGTCTCCGCTGCAGTCGTTGGACAGGGCCCGCCCACACCTCAAAGTGGCCATATTATAGACTGGACCGGGACTCAGGAGGGCTGAGAAAGCTCTGCTCAAAGGCATCTAGTATGAAGGGTAGAGAGCTGGGAGGCTGGCTCTCGGCCATGATTTGCAGGCTCAGGAGAGGTCGCTGCTGGTTGGCAGCCTTTCTGCACATTTTATTCCAGTTAGTTCCTAGAGAATGCTGCCCTCCGAGGATGCAGCAGTAACCCCTTGTGTTCGACCAGCTTGATGCTGAGGGTCTGGGTAGAGAAGAGCCCGGGGGAGTAGCAACTGGCCGAACCCTAGGGAGTCCTGGTTGGCTTTCTAGGTACATCTCTACCTCTCTATACAACCATTCTTCTCCCTTTTAGGGCTTCCTCACATCAGCCAGGTGTCCATTCCCACAGGCTTGCTTTCCAACCAGGTGTTTGAAGGGAAAGGATCTGATCAATTAATCCCTGTGGAAGATTTAGGTGATAATGAGCTTAAAGGTTCTCCCCACCCGCTCCAGGGACATTTGCATTTTAATACAGGACTAACCAACCCACAGGCCTGTAAGAACTATAGCAATGAAATAGTCATTGTGGAATTTTCTGTTCCGAGGCAGCCCAGAAGGGAGATGTTTATGGGCTCCGTGAACTTCCTGGCCTCCCCGTAGTCACATCGTGTCCACACACCATGTAGACCTCTGCAAAATTTTGTAGGCTTTTATTTCACCTTTTCTCTGCCTATGTCACTCAGGTGTTGGAAAGATCACATGAGAAAATGGATGTTAAATGCTTTAAAGATAAACACCTGGGGCTTCCCTGGTGGCGCAGTGGTTGAGAGTCCGCCTGCCAATGCAGGGGATGCGGGTTCGAGCCCCGGTCCGGGAAGATCCCACATGCCGCAGAGCGGCTGGGCCCGTGAGCCATGGCCGCTGAGCCTGCGCGTCCGGAGCCTGTGCTCCACAACGGGAGAGGCCACAACAGTGAGAGGCCCGCGTACAGCAAAAAAAACCAAAACCAAAAAAAAGATAAACACCTGAATCAATATGCTAGCTATGATTTATTGAAGGCAGAAAACTTAGACCAGAACATATCCTTAGTGATCCACACCCTCCCTTAACAGATGAGGAAATGGAAACACCAAAAAAAATGGTGTCTTCATCTGAATCACTCAGTGAATCACTGACAGAGCCAGGATCATGTGATGAGTCTCCTGCTTCAAGGCCAAGGCTTTTTCTATTGCATTATAAGAATGACTTTTCTTCTGTCCTCAGAGCATATCCTAATCAATCATATCTTGACTGCTAAATTGCAAATGGTCCTTTACCAAAAAAAACCAAAAAAAATATATAGCTTTAAAGTGAGCTACTAAGCAAAGGAAATGTAGAATAGCAGTTCTGGAAAAGTCACCTAAGTACTCAGGGAAGTTCAAATCAAGACTCTAGGAGATAACATGTTACACCCACTTAATTGTTAGAAGATAAGAAGTCTGACAGTAGAAAGTGTCGGAGAAGGGGAGTATCCATAGAATCTCTCCTATCTTTTGTTGGTGGGAATGTAAAACTGAAACAACTGGGGAGAAAATGATTCGGAATTTTTTAGTAAAGTTGAAGGTATGCAAACCCAAAGGCTCAGCAATCTATTTCAAGAGAAACTCTAGTTCATGTGCACCAGGAGATGCTCGTAGCACTGTTCAAAAAATGCAATAATTCTTGAAACAACAGAGCAGTCTTATTCTGGAAAGTAACCTGTTATATAGTTTAATATGATGGAATATTATAAAGTATTGAAAATGAACAAATGGTAGCTACAAGCATCAACCTAAGTTTTATACCACAATGTTGAGTTAAAAAAGCAAATCCTAGAAAAAAAATCCTGTATGACATCCTTTTTTTAAAAATAAAAATGTAAAATAGCCAATAGTAAACAATACATTATTTAGGTACATAAATGTGTGCGTGCTAAAAGCTTCTTTAAATGGAAGGGCATATTAAATACAAAATTCAAGATAATGATGATCTTGAAGAAGACCACGTAGAAAAGCATAGGTTATTATTCACTCTCTAGCTCTTAGGTTGATTCATTCTTAAATTATTAAAAATACGTAAATGCACACATATAGTAAAAAATGTCATGAATGGGCCAATTGATGATAGTGTATCATAAACCAAGAGTTAAGATTAATTCAATTCCATGTACCTGAGATCCATTACAGAAAAAAAACAAAAAAAAAAACAAAACCATCTACATTAGGAGAAAGCCAGCTCCTGAAGCAGAAAAAGATGTCTCCCAGTACTGACCTTCAAGTCAAAAATTCCCATCAGTCTAGGGGGATAGAAAAGCCATAGACAGAGACAAGCTGAAAAGCTGAGGTAAAGGTATCTCCTGAAACTTGCCCAACTGGGGAAGCTGTATGACTTGAGAGTAGAATCTAGGGAAGCGGAGAACACACCGGTGCATCAGTGATTCAAACAAGTGATTGCAGTGGAAGTTAAGACACACAAAGGCACTGAAGCTTCAGGCAAAGCAATAGGTTTAAGTGAGACAGAAAAGAACCAGGGGAACAGATACACTGAAGTCAAGTTGGTGGCCAAAAGTGAAAACCAAAGGGGCAAGTAAAACCCTGAAGTTTGCAAGCCTTCCAAGGAACCCCACACTGGGGCTGAGGGACAAAAGGGCTCACAGACTGGATAGAGTTCCACTCCCAGAGACATTCATGACAGGACTATAATCTCTAATCTGGGTCACCTTTCTAATTTAATAAGATCTCATTAATTTGAACAAAACTAATTTGAAATAGCTAGAATAATCAGGCTGGAATGAAACCGATCTTTTGACTATGAAAACAGTGTTTATTCAACAAATTAATAGCATGAGACACATCAGGTGGGGAATACTTAACCTGTTTAGAAGAACAAACCTGACATACATATCTACATCCATCTGTTCTATAATAATTAGTATGTTAATTACAGATGATCTTTAACTAGTCATTAAAAGAGATCCTCAACCTGGGGGCCACTAGTTGATATTACTAGGTGTATTTCAAAGTAGTAAAACTGTGCTTTGAAAATAATCTTTTTTAGTAATTCACTGCTGGGTGGATTTGCTCAGATCAGAACAGATCTTAAACCCAAATCTCAGAAACCATGAAAAAAGTCCTCTCTTTTCTGGAAGATGACCTAAATGGAATTTAAAAATTGACTTCCGTCATCCCACTTTCCAAACAATATTTGAACTGGAGAGGGCCTTCATCCCCAGAGATGTCCCTCCTCAACACTCATGCAGAGGGATTTGAAATCCTCTGACTGTTCTCCATGACCTGATGTGCTCTAAGGAAATGCTAACCTGCGTTTTCATCTCAGTGACTGTTAGCAGGACAACGCCCACACTTCCAGTTTGACACAGCAGTCAGGTCTCATTGCATTCCCTGAGGGTGTGTCTACTCCTCTCAACTAAGATAAACACCATCACTGCTCAAAAATAAGTTCAAAAGAAATAGTCAAGTTCTCCATCAGCATCAAGTTTTAAAAGTGCAGATGTAGAAACTGAACCACAAAAGAAGGTAAAATTATTTTAAAAGTAGGAGAGGGAGGGTCAGAGGGGATACACAACGTTTTTATAAGAACTAGATAAACCGTCACATATATCAACATAAGTAGGTTGGAACATGTTGCACTGGAAATGATTGACTAGTTTCTGTCAATGGACGTAAAAAAAATATGGCTACCAAATCACAAAGTTAGTTTATGCAGAATATTTGAATCCACAGTGCATGAGCACGTATGTGTATACGTGAAGAGGAAGGTGGTAAATTAAACAGGGACTCGTGAAAAAAAATTAAGTTAAATACTAGATAACAATATGCAAAGACCATTTTTTTAAACTAAATATGATTTAGCTGAGCACTGACATGATAAATGAGAGAGCAATAGGTCTTACAAGATCATTTGATTCATCTTCTAAGAAAATCATTCAATATTTTTCTTTTTAGATTTCCAAACAGCCCTGTTACTGTGGGGCTGGCCAACAAAATTTTTTTTCCAGATTTTTGAGCAAATGTAAATTGGAGTGAGTTTAATTGCTCTGAAGTCTAATGTTCTCCTTCTTTGAAATGGTTCAGGAAGGAAGGCACAGAGCTTTCTTCTAATTTGGCAGCAAAAGGATACGGCATGTTTATCTCGGCTTGCTTTTTGGAGGTGCAGATGAACACACCAAACTAAAGGGCACTGGAAAGATAAGTTTCCATGACATCCACAATAACTCTTTTCCATTGCCAACTGGCTATTCTATATGTAGCATTCAGAGGCAAATATAAAAAAAAATGATGTAAAGCCAAAATTATTTCCTTGATGACACTTGTTTTAAACACCTCGTCACTAAATAGCTAAAAGTCTCCAAAGTGAATGCATAAACCATATAAAAGCCACAAGCATACTTACATAAATTCTTAAGATTAACGTAATAACTTCTAGAAAAAGGTGGGAGAAAACACACTACGATAAATCTATTTGTAATGGTATTTGGGCTCTACCAACTGCTTTCATTGGTCTCCAGTGGCTTACATATAAAACAATACATTTGATGTATGATTTCAATTCCTTATGGAAAACTGTTCTATCTACAAGCAGCCTGTCAAAGAGAATGCCAAAAAGACTCTTCCGCATCCCAATATGAGGCAGGACTTTTAAGATATAACTTAAGGTCACCATTTGTTCTTGCTTGGTCAGGTTTAAGACTGTAATTGAGGAATGCCTGACCTGGGGGAGGCAAGAGAAGGGGGGGTTAGGATTATTTCTAGTGAAATAGAAACAGGCAAGGTGTCAGAGCTTGAAGTTCAATGGCATTGTTTTGCAGGGAGAGTGGCTCTACAGATTGCTCAGAAGGCAAGGGGTGGTTCTCTGCAAGCTGCCTGGAACCTGTCCCCCACCTTCCAACTCAGGGCATATGGCAGCTGTCAGCTCCAGAAAACCACCTTTGGACCCAGGAATCTATTTTCCTATTATTGAGGGGTGCACTGGGGAGGGGGGGAGAAAAGTTGCTGCAGAATGAAAACAAATGCCATTCTAATTGGTCTGTAAATTGCAGCCCTTCATCATTAGAACTCTGCTCTGCATTTCAGCCAAAAATTTTTAATCCCAAATTAAAGTTGTCCAGGTTTAAACAGGGAATTATAAAGTGAAAAATGTCTACAGTTGCAGGAGGGCAATACACAACTCCCGTGAGCTATTCTTCTTGAAATTACAATCTTCCCAAAACATTCTCCTAATTTAGTTTTTGCCACTCCTCAATTCTTCCTCCTGCCCCTAACTTTAGAATCACCATCCCCTGGGATGTAGCCAGTCTTTCTCTGTGATCAAATGTCCTAAAGGGACACTCAACCTCACTGGGAGCCCAACATATCCCTCCCCACTTCCCCAAGTCAAAGTTTAGTACTTATTGCTATAGGACTGAGTTTGTTTTTCAAAATGGTAGTTTTAAACTACGTGCATCTTAAAAAAAAAACAAACATATATCTTATTGCTGTTGTTGTTGTTATTACGGGCTTCTATCATTGCTGAGCCATCGTTGTGTCATTTCCCCATGGCATAAACTCCATTTTGCAGAGAAAGGGCTCAGCTGTAGCACATTTCATTACTTCTCCTGATTCCCAGGAGAATCTTTCTTGTTTTTCATCCTCTTAAGGAAAGTATGTACCAACACCACTGGAAAATTTGACCACGTAAATAGAATTCTGTCAGCAAATTCCATCTATCTTAAATTCCTTTAAGGGTCCTTAAATAAAGGCTCTTGCCTTCTATTCTAACCTGCATGAACACTGGAAAAGCATTGTTCGCCCTCATCTTGGTGAATAATTGGGGGCAATCACTAAGCAAGTCCTCATCAAGTCAGATCAATTTCTCAAGATTACATACAACCAAGGAACTGAGACGTTGTCTAACATAAAGATATCTTCCTTTGCTGAGCTGCTTATAGCTAGAGACAGGAATGGTTGATATGAAACCAGCATCCAAGTGTATTATGGTAACTCTAAGGGATTTAACTTAAGGAGCAGTCAGCATAGGATGAAAATGTCCAAGAAGGCTTTACAGGAGGCTTGGGATTTGAATAGGAACTTAAAGGATCAGTAGTAATTAACTCAGCAGAGCAGCAGAGGATGGATGGACCTTCCAAAGTGGAGCAACGGCATAAACAAAGACATGGAGATAGGAATGGTTCAGTGTAAGTTGGTCTCAGAAAGCAAAGTGAAGCATAAAAAGAGATTCGTCTGTGCAGGACAACAGGCAGGCATTGCTGAGTACAGCTCTTTGATTTTGCCTCCTGGATCTTCTCCAAATTTCACAACCTTCCTTTGAGTGACAGGTCACAATACTGTCTCTGGGTGGGGGCCTGACATGTTGTGTCCTTGATATTAACCACATAGGACTGCTGCCTTGAGATCTTGATAGAGCTGGTTCTCCTCAGCCTGGCAATTATATGGTCAGCCATATGGCTTCAAAACATTAAAAAATTGACTATATTTAATAAAAGCTTTCCAAAATATAGAGAGAGAAACTTTAAGGATGAAGATGTTTGTTAATGTAAAATGGAAGATATAATGAACGTTTTTACTCTTAAACTTTCTATACCTCTATAATTCACATACAAGTTATCAAATATAGCCAATTTGTGATGCTTTGTTATTTTTAACAAAACTATGTTATTTTATAAAACTATGTAAAAAGGTCACCTGTTTGTAAATAAGATGTAAGTTTCTAGAAAAGAAAACACAAAAGCTCCCTCCCTCACTAACTCAACACTCAACCGTCTGCATGTACTAGACATTAGTCTACTCAAGATGCTGAATATCTCTCCCATATCAGCATGTGAACTGGATAATTCAAACAATATTGAGCCAGTTTTAACAAATTTGCAATATAAGATTTTCATGAAGGATATTTTCCCCCAAGTGGAAATGTATCGCAAGAAAATAAACTTCTAGCCCAAGGCACTGACTTCCTCAAAAACAGAATTAGCAGGGAGATTCTTCTCCCCAAGGTACCATTTATAAAAACAGATTCCTTACAAATGGCCAAACTCAGATTCATAAGATGCAGTTTTTGAAAGGAAACTATTTTTATAAATTTCTGACGCCTCTGGTGTTAATTCATTGACTTCATAAACTGGAAATTACTCTTTTCCTAGTAGAAAGGTAAATGTCATATTTAAAAATGCCTTTTTTCCCCCCAAAGAAGTTTAAAGTCTCATCCACTCATTAATTTAACAAATATTTATCAAGCAGTTACTATGTGCTTATAGATAAGATATTACACGGTTCCCTCTTTGAGATAGAAATCTAAGTCTTAAACTCATGAGATGAAGCACATAGGGTGGCATTTCTCACATTATAGTTCCTGGGTAATACTGTTATGGGTTGAATTGTATCCCCTAAAAAAGATGTTGGAGTCCTAACCCCCAGTGCCTACAATGTGACCTTTTTTGGAAATAGGGTCTTTGCAGGTGATCAAGTTAAGATGAGGTCATTAGGGTGAGCCTTAATCCAACATGCCCTTATAAAAAGTGGGAAATTTGGATACAGAGATACACGCTCATAGAGGGAAAGCAATGTGAAGACACAGGGAGAAGGCCATCTACCAGCCAAGGAACGCCAGAGGCTACCAGAAGCTAGAAGACAGGGTGAAACAGGGTCTCCTTGTCACCTCTACCAAGGAGCCCTGCTGACACCTTGATTTTGGACTTTTAGCCTGCAGAACTCTGATACAATAATTTCTGTTAAGTCACCCAGTTTGTGGTACTTTGTAACAGCGACCCCAGCAAACGAATACAAATACCTTTCAAAATGTTCAAGATTAATACCAGGCAGGGGACCGCTTCCCAAAGTAGAAGGCTTGAAGGGTTATCAAAAGCACAAAGAAACAAAACTCCATTACTGTGGTGGATAAGGCTTCCATCTAAATCTCAAATGTAATCCACCTCAAAGGGATCACAGGCATGCCTCCATCTGGAGTTGTCACTTTACAGCTCTTGCATCTGTATCGGATTGAGTGTGCCTGTCCTTGATTCTAGGATTTTGAAACTACTCTTTGGTTTACAATTTCAGGATTAGAGAAAGCCAATGAAGACTTCCCCTCACCCCCATCAGCTAGATCAGTGTGAACAGTCCATCATCACTGGAGTATCTGTGGGCATCATGGGCCCTTGAGTGGCCACCTTTGTCTACTGGTCCAAGAGGGTCCCTCTGTGTGGATAATACATGGTCAACAAAGGTTTCATGAAAATATATGACATCATGATGATTACTGGTCTATCACTGGTATCTCAACTACCAACTCTTGAGCATAGCTGGAGATAACTGTTTATCCAACGATATCAACAAAAATCTATACAAGGGTTCAAAACATTTCTTTATAACTTTCAAAGGCCATTGAGTTATTCTCCTGGGTATGGTGTCCTTTGGTCTTCTGCTTTTTTTTCCCCCCCATTTCATAATTCTCTTACGTTTCATCATCTCCTTTCTGACACGATCCTGCCTCAGAGTTCTACCCCTTGCTTTTAAAATTCATTCAATAAGTATATTTATTTTTCATTCTTATTTTTCACTTAATTTATAAGTGGTGTATCAAATTTCACCAGAGGAAAATCATATTATAGTACGAACTTGAAGTTTTCTACCTTAATCCCTCTGTACCCCCTGACCAGTTACCAAGGAATCTGTTGGGCCTATCACTCCAATTATATAACTAGGTCACTTGATGTTATATTTGTCAGTACCCTTTCAAAGAAAAAATAAATCAATAAATGGGGTGCCTTTAATAGTGAATTAATAGAGATTAGCCCATAACAGAATTGCTATTTTCAGCAGTTATTGCCTAGAAGTGACTGTTAGGTCATAACCTGGGTTTGTGGCTATTATATTGTCACCAGGAAGGAGAGAAGATGGCCACAGACAGAAAGACCTCTGGGAGCTGGTATTTCCTGCTGACGCTTAGCATGGGTCTGAGTCCTAAGAACAAGGCCATGGGCTAGTCACAAATAAGGCGCCAGCATCAGCATCAACCTACTGTCTCAGTCTGAGTAAAAACATTTGGGCCCCACTTCAGCCTTGGGAATAAGATTTAAAAAAACAACAACTATGAATTGTACTGTCCAGGCCCACCATCCTCAGATGTGCTGACTTCCCTAAAACCAGCTGATACCTAAGGTAGCTTCTCCGGACATTCTCCCAGAAGTTGGATCCACCAGGCCATGATTCATCTCTGTCAGGGATGGCTACAAACCCCACCTTCTGAGTGGCTGATTAAAGCAAAGGGTCAGCTGCAGCCATGATGACCATGCTCCCCAACCCCCCAGAGACGGTGCTATAATGAAAACAGCACACAGTTCCCTGATTCCCAGGCCCTTCCGGAGGGGATGGTCAAAGAGTTTGGGCAACACTGGGACCTGTGGCAAGGGCAGAGCTGGCCTGGCCAGACAGCCCAGGGTCAACAGCTATGGGCCTCCACACCCCAGCTCGTACCTATTGGCACCCAACGGCTTTGCCTGACTTGCCTCCCTCACCTCCTACTCTCATCTTCCCTGCTTCGCACCCCCAACTTCAGTGTGGGGCTGTCCTATCTTTTGTTCTGGCAGAGATAAGATGTATAAATGATGAGTGGTTGACAAAGTGTACTCTAGTGCCGCAGGCAGCTCGTCCATCATTTTCTACATGTCTACAGATAATTGATGCCAACGCTGCAGGCGAAGCTCCTTCAGGTGAGAGGAGGGGAGAATTAAATCTGCTGCTAGGAGCCAAGCAGTTGATCTGTATTTAACTTTCTTTTTAATTTAGCGCTTGTTTGTTTTAAGCTGAGTTTGCAGGCTCCTCCTTGCCCTCCATACTTGGGAGAGCGGCCTGGGGTTTGCTGACCCCATCACCACCCGGGGCCCTGAATCCCCTAGTTTCCTGGGCAAGGCTCTGGGCAAGGAAAGCAGACAAGACCACCCAGGACTGCGCAGGAGGCGCACAGAAACTTTCTTTCTGCCTAAGTGAAGCTTAACATCAAAGGCGCTCGCCTGTCAGGCAATTATCTGTCAACAGGATCTGGTTGGCAGGGTGTTACTTGCACACAAGGAAGAAACCACTTACCGCTTTCTTTACTTAAGAAAAAAACAAAACAAAAAAAACAATAAAAATAATCCAACCCCATATTTCCTTTATGAAATGAGATTGAGTAACACTTCTAGCATAGCACTGAAGAGGTTTGGGTTTCCTTACTTCCCTTGCCTCAACCAAACAATTCCAAAGTGAAGTCAACCTTAGAAGGTGCCTCTTGGCTGGTGAAATGTGAGAGTCCTGATGAAGGGTCAAGACTCCATAAGTTTCACTCTCCTACTTGACTCCAACTCACTGTTCTATCGCCAGCCTCCAATGTTCACGCTAATGTGCTTGCCCACACACACACACACACACACACACACACTCACAAAACTTTCCCACTCTGCAGAAATCTTTGCTCTTGGCAACTAGAGCATCCTGGTGAAGAGAAAATCACCACATGTTCCACAATCCCCAGTTTTCAAAAGTTTTCAAAATATAATCCATAGACTCAACTCCAAAGTGACCCAAATATCACCTTACGGTATCTGAGGGTCATTCGTATGAAAACGATGTTATAAAAAATGTTCCGCTTAATAGAATGACAAATAAACTAGATTTTAGTGGATTTCACTTTTTACAAGTAAATAAGCTGGTTTCTAAGAAGACTAAGTCCTTGTAGCAACCTACCAGTTAAAAAATTTGTCACTACACCTTCTCAGCTGAAATCAAGCACCTCTCAAAGCAGAGGTTTGCTCTGCCTTGCCTTCCTGCTTCTTAAGCTCAAAGATTACTCTCCCTGTTTTGTTGAGGTCCAGAAATGTAAATAACAGAGGCTGTTATGTTCTAGAATCACGGACTGTACCCAGAGCAGCTCCCTATCCCAATTCTTTTTCATGTCTGCAAATCAAACCTTGGGCCCTTCTCCATCACCCTCACAAATGGAGGGCTTACAAAGTGAGATGCAACACTGTGGTCACACTGAATGTTGCATTCACATTTGTATTTTGAACTGGACTAGAGATATAACTAGATTCTCCATATTTTTAAATATTAATAAAAATATTTAGATATTTTTAAATGCTTACCTTTTTAATTAAAAATTGGACTAGAGGTACAACTAGATTCTACATACTTTAAAATGTGTAACACTAACCATCATCAGCCACATATAGTCTTTCACTTACTCTGTCAACAAACATGTACTATGCTACCATGTAACATGTGCCAGGCACAGTGGCTGAGTCTGGAAGTACAGCTGTTCATCCTATGGATCCTTGGTAGCTGACAAGTTCGTGCAAATACTATGATATAAAGTGTCAAGTGCCTGGTCAACAGACAATTCAAAGAGTGTGTATGGCTAGTAAACACATTTTTGAAATGTTCCGCCTCACTAGAAATTAGAGCAATGCAACATGCTTTTTTTCTAAACCTATCAAAATGACAAAGGAGGGGAGAAATAACACCTAGGATTATAGAGAGTATGGGGGAAATGGGCACTGATAGAGAATAAATGGATTACTATTGCCTAAAAGGCAATTTGGCATCAAAGACTTTAAATATTTCTAAGAATTTTTCCTAATGTGACTGAGATATGTACAAGATTTAAACATAAAAATATCCAATGAAAATATCCTGGTACCCAACACCACAAAAGATACATGATATGTACATGATGGGAGATAAGGGGCTAGAGAACTCAGGGGTGGTTCCATTTGGCTGAGGGGAATTAGGGCAAGATTCACGGGGGGAACTTACACCAAGTCCTGAAAAATGAACAGGATTGTGGCATGGTGGTTAGGAGGACACACTAGGAAAGTGGGTGGGTGGGGATGAAAAGGGCACAGAGAGAGGAAAGCAGAGAGCATTTATGACAAGGAAGAGTGGTCCAATGTGGCGGAAGCACAGAGATTTCAAGAGGCGCAGTGGATAATGAGAATCTCTGGCCCCAATAAGTTGCACCAGGTTTTGCTGGGCCATGAACTGGCTTTGGGAGCAGGCAAAGGGGCAGCCCTAGCTGCCTTTCTTCATGACAGAACACATGATCAAAGCTGTGCCAGGGGAAGTTCACTCTGTTTGTGTCATGTGAGGCTAAGCTGGGTAGAGACAGGAGGTAGCAAGACAGACTGGGGTATCAAAATAGTCACGCAAGCTGTCCAGGGAGAAACAATACACCCCCTACTAACACACAAGGGAAAACCTAGTCTGGCCTAGTTTCCTTGAACACCAGATTCTGACCAGAAGATTAAAGAAACAAGCCTACTTATCAAAACACAGGCTAACAAATGATCAGTCTCCATTTACAAGTTATCAGAACCTGCTATCAATCCCCAATTGAAATTTCAAGATACAAGGAATTCTAGGACATTTTAAATACACAGAATTACTCAGAGTAACATAGGTGAGTTTCTGCACTAACATCCTGCCCAAAGACGGGTTAGTTACTAATAACTTGATGGGCTGGAAACATGTCATAATTTATGAATAATTAAAGCAAAATAGGTTTAAAAAAGTATTCTGGAGGAGTCTAAGTGGGCATTGGGTGTGAAGCTGATTACCCCAAGGCTGAGCACTGTGATTTTTAGTATCTACTGATTTTCAATAGTTCTGAGAAATGTCCTTAAAATTTTGAACTACATCAGTACCTGGTGTTTAGATATACTGATAATGACAGCTCACATTTATCCAGTGCTCACTCTATACCAGGCACTGTCCAAAGGACAGATACTAACTCATTTATTCCTCACAATAACCTTACAAGGTAGGTACTATTATTATTATTTTTAATATCTTTATTGGAGTATAATTGCTTTACAATGGTGTGTTAGTTTCTGCTTTATAACAAAGTGAATCAGCTATACATATACATGTGTCCCCATATCTCCTCCCTCTTGTGTCTCCCTCCCACCCTCCTTAATCCATCCCTCTAGGTGGTCACAAAGCACCGAGCTGATCTCCCTGTGCTATGCGGCTGCTTCCCACTAGCTATCCATTTTACATTTGGTAGTGTATATATATCAATGCTACTCTCTCACTTCGTCCCAGCTTACCCTTCCCCCTCCCCGTGTCCTCAAGTCCATTCTCTACAACTGTATCTTTATCCCTGTCCTGTCACTAGGTTCTTCATAACCATTATTATTTTTCTTTTTTAGATTCCATATATACGTGTTAGTATATGGTATTTATTCTTCTCTCTCTGACTTACTTCACTCTGTATGACAGTCTCCAGGTCCATCCACCTCACTACAAACAACTCAACTTTGTTCCTTTTTATGGCTGAGTAATACTCCATTGTATATATGTGCCACAACATCTTTATCCATTCATCTGTCGATGGACACTTAGGTGGCTTCCATGTCCTGGCTATTGTAAACAGAGCTGCAATGAACATTGTGGTCCATGACTCTTTTTGAATTATGTTGTTCTCAGGGTATATGCCCAGTAGGTTATATGGGTGTTCTCAGGGTATATGCCCATTGGTGGGTTAATGGTAGTTCTATTTTTAGGTTTTTAAGGAACCTCCATACTGTTCTCCATATTGGTTGTATCAATTTACATTCCCACCAAAAGTGCAAGAGGGTTCCCTTGTCTCCACACCCTCTCTGGCATTTACTGTTTATAGACTTTTTCATGATGGCCATTCTGACTGGTGTGAGGTGATATCTCGTTGCAGTTTTGATTAGCATTTCTCTAATGGTTAGCGATGCTGAGCATCCTTTCATGTGTTTGTTGGCAACCTGTATATCTTCTTTGGAGAAATGTCTATTTAGATCTTCTGCCCATTTTTCGATTGGGTTGTTTGTTTTTTTCATATTGAGCTGCACACACTGCTTGTAAATTTTGGAGATTGGTCCTTGGTCTGTTGCTTCATTTGCAAATGTTTTCTCCCATTCTGAGGGCGGTCTTTTGGTCTTGTTTATGGTTTCCTTTGCTGTGCAAAAGCTTTTCAGTTTCATTAGGTACCATTTGCTTATTTTTGTTTTTATTTCCATTTCTCTAGGAGGTGGGTCAAAAAGGATCTTGCTGTGATTTATGTCATAGAGTGTTCTGCCTATGTTTTCCTCTAAGAGTTTTATAGTGTCTAGCCTTACATTTAGGTCTGTAATCCATTTTGAGTTTATTTTTGTGTGTGGTGTCAGGGAGTGTTCTAATTTCATTCTTTTACATGTAGCTGTCCAGTTTTCCCAGCACCACTTATTGAAGAGGCTGTCTTTTCTCCATTGTATACTCTTGCCTCCCTTATCAAAGATAAGGTGACCATATGTGCATGGGTTTATCTCTGGGCTTTCTATCCTGTTCCATTGATCTATATTTCTGTTTTTGTGCCAGTACCATACTGTCTTGATTACTGTAGCTTTGTAGTATAGTGTGAAGTCAGGGAGCCTGATTCCTCCAGCTCTGTTTTTCTTTCTCAAGATTGCTTTGGCTATTTGGGTTTTTTTGTATTTCCATACAAATTGTGAAATTTTTTTGTTTTAGTTCTGTGAAAAATGCCATTGGTAGTTCGATAGGGATTGCATTGAATCTGTTGATTGCTTTGAGTAGTATAGTCATTTTCACAATGTTGATTCTTCCAATCCAGGAACATGGTATATCTCTCCGTCTGTTTGTATTATCTTTAATTTCTTTCATCAGTGTCGTATAGTTTTCTGCATACAGGTCTTTTGTCTCCATAAGTAGGTTTATTCTTAGGTATTTTATTCTTTTGGTTGCAGTGGTAAATGGGAGTGTTTCCTTAATTTCTCTTTCAGATTTCTCATCATTAGTGTATAGGAATGCCAGAGATTTCTGTGCATTAATTTTGTATCCTGCTACTTTACCAAATTCATTGATTAGCTCTAGTAGTTTTCTGGTAGCATCTTTAGGATTCTCTATGTATAGTGTCATGTCATCTGCAAACAGTGACAGCTTTACTTCTTCTTTTCCAATTTGGATTCCTCTTACTTCTTTTTCTCCTCTGATTGCTGTGGCTAAAACTTCCAAAACTCTGTTGAATAATAGTGGTGAGAGTGGGCCACCTTGTCTTGTGCGTGATCTTAGAGGAAATGGTTTCAGTTTTTCAACATTGAGAACGATGTTGGCTGTGGGCTTGTCATATATGGTCTTTATTACGTTGAGGTAAGTTCTCTCTATGCCTACTTTCTGGAGGGTTTTTATCATACATGGGTGTTGAATTCTGTCAAAAGCTTTTTGTGCATCTACTGAGATCATCATACGGTTTTTCTCCTTCAATTTGTTAATATGGTGTATCACATAGATTGAGCTGTGTAAATTGAAGAATCCTTGCATTCCTGGGATAAACCCCACTTGGTCATGGTGTAGGATCCTTTTAATGTGCTGTTGGATTCTGTTTGCTAGTATTTTGTTGAGGATTTTTGCATCTATGTTCATCAGTGATATTGGCCTGTAGTTCTCTTTCTTTGTGACATCTTTCTCTGGTTTTGGTATCAGGGTGATGGTGGCCTCATAGAATGAGTTTGGGAGGGTTCCTCCCTCTGCTATATTTTGGAAGAGGTTGACAAGGATAGGTGTTAGCTCGTCTCTAAATGTTTGATAGAATTCGCCTGTGAAGCCATCTGGTCCTAGGTTTTTGTTTGTTGGAAGATTTTTAATCACAGTCTCAATTTCAGTGCTTGTGATTGGTCTGTTTATATTTTCTATTTCTTCCTGCTTCAGTCTAGGAAGGTTGTGCTTTTCTAAGAATTTGTCCATTTCTTCCAGGTTGTCCATTTTATTGGCATATAGTTGTTTGTAGTAATCTCTCACGATCCTTTGTATTTCTGCAGTGTCAGTTGTTACTTCTCCTTTTTCATTTCTAATTCTATTGATTTGAGTCTTCTCCCTTTTTTTCTTGATGAGTCTGGCTAATGGTTTATCAATTTTGTTTATCTTCCCAAAGAACCAGCTTTTAGTTTTGTTGATCTTTGCTAGTGTTTCCTTCATTGCTTTCTCTTTTATTTCTGATCTGATCTTTATGATTTCTTTCCTTCTGCTAACTTTGGGGTTTTCTGTTCTTCCTTCTCTAATTGCTTTAGGTGTAAGGTTAGGTTTTTTATTTGAGTTGTTTCTTGAGGTAGGATTGTATTGCTATAAACTTCCCTCTTAGAACTGCTTTTGCTGCACCCCATAGGTTTGGGGTCATCGTGTTTTCATTGTCATTCGCTTCTAGGTATTTTTTTATTTCCTCTTTGACTTCTTCAGTGATCTCTTGGTTGCTTAGTCGTGTATTGTTTAGCCTCCATGTGTTTGCATTTTTTACAGATTTTTTCCTGCAATTGCTATCTAGTCTCATAGCATTGTGGTCGGAAAAGATACTTGATACAATTGCAGTTTTCTTAAATTTACCAAGGCTTGATTTGTGACCCAAGATATGAGGTATCCTGAAGAATGTTCCACGAGCACTTGAGAAGGTGTATTCTGTTGTTTTTGGATGGAATGCCCTATAAATATCAATTAAGTCCATCTTGTTTAATGTATCATTTAAAGCTTGTGTTTCTTTCCCTATTTTCATTTTGGATGATCTGTCCATTGATGAAAGTGGGGTGTTAAAGTCCCCTACTATGATTGTGTTACTGTCGATTTCCCCTTTTATGGCTGTTAGCATTTGCCTTATATACTGAGGTGCCTCTATGTTGGGTGCATAAATATTTACAATTGTTATATCTTCTTCTTGGATTGATCCCTTGATCATTATGTAGTGTCCTTCTTTGTCTCTTGTAATAGTCTTTATTTTAAAGTCTATTCTGTCTGATGTGAGGTTTGCTACTCCAGCTTTCTTTTGATTTCCATTTGCATGGAATATCTTTTTCCATCCCCTCACTTTCCATCTGCATGGGTCCCTAGGTCTGAAGTGGGTCTCTTGTAGACAGAATATATATGGGTCTTGTTTTTGTATCCATTCAGCCAGTCTGTGTCTTTTGGTGGGAGCATTTAATCCATTTACATTTAAGGTAAGTAGCGATATTATGTTCCTATTACCATTTTCTTAATTGTTTTGGGTTTGTTACTGTAGGTCTTTTCCTTCTCTTGTGTTTCCTGCCTAGAGAAGTTCCTTTAGCATATGTTGTAAAGCTGGTTTGGTGATGCTGAATTCTCTTAGCTCTTGCTTGTCTGTACGGTTTTTAATATCTCAGTCAAATCTGAATGACATCCTTGCTGGGTAGAGTCATCTTGGTTGTAGGTTTTTCCCTTTCATCATTTTAAATATGTCTTGCCACTCCCTTCTGGCTTGCAGAGTTTCTGCTGAAAGATCAGCTCTTAACCTTATGGGGATTCCCTTGTATGTTATTTGCTGTTTTTCCCTTGCTGCTTTTAATATTTTTTCTTTGTATTTAATTTTTGATAGTTTGATTAATATGTGTCTTGGAGTGTTTCTCCTTGGATTTATCCTCTCTGGGACTCTCTGTGCTTCCTGCACTTGGCTGACTATTTCCTTTCCCATATTAGGGAAGTTTTCAAATATAATCTCTTCAAATATTTTCTCAGTCCCTTTGTTTTTCTCTTCTTCTTCTGGGACCCCTATAATTCGAATGTTGGTGCATTTAATGTTGTCCCAGAGGTCTCTATGACTGTCCTCAATTCTTTTCATTCTTTTTTCTTTATTCTGCTCTGTGGTAGTTATTTCTACTATTTTATCTTTCAGGTCACTTACCCGTTCTTCTGCCTCAGTTATTCTGCTATTGATTCCTTCTAGAGAATTTTTAATTTCATTTTTTGTGTTGCTCATCACTGTTTGTTTGCTCTTCAGTTCTTCTGGGTCCTCGTTATATGTTTCTTGTATTTTCTCCATTCTATTTGCATGATTTTGGATCATCTTTACCATTATTACTCTGAATTCTTTTTTAGGTAGTCTGCCTATTTCCTGTTCATTTGTTTGGTCTGGTGGGTTTCTACCTTGCTCCTTCATCTGCTGTGTGTTTGTTTGTCTTCTCATGTTGCTTAACTTACTGTGTTTGGGGTCTCCTTTTCACAGGCTGCAGGTTCGTAGTTACCGTTGTTTTTGGTGTCTGCCCCCAGTGGTTAGGGCTGGTTCAGTGGGTTGTGTAGGCTTCCTGGTGGAAGTGGTGTAAGTGCCTGTGTTCTGGTGGATGAGGCTGGATCTTGTGTTTCTGGTGGGCAGGACCGCGTCGGTGGTGTGTTCTGAGGTGTCTGTGACCTTATGGTGATTTTAGGCAGCCCCTCTGCTAATTGATGGGGTTGTGTTCCTGTCTTGCTAGTTGTTTGGCATAGGGTGTCCAGCACTGTAGCATGCTGGTTGTTGAGTGGAGCTGGGTCTTAGCATTGAGATGGAGATCTCTGGGAGAGTTTTGCCGTTTGATATTACATGGAGCCGGGAAGTCTGTGGTGGACCAATGTCCTGAACTCGGCTCTCCCACCTCAGAGGCACAGGTCTGACACCCGGCCGTAGCACCAAGACCCTGTCAGCCACACAGCTTTCTCTTGTGTGTTATAGTCTAGAGGAAGACGGTGTCACAGTAGATGTCATTACGGTGTTCCGATTCCCCTCTGCTGAGTCAAGGGCAGTGAGAGAGAGGAAAATCCGCAGCGTTCTACCATCATCCAGTTGTGCAATTCTGAATAATCCCGTGTCTCTGTTTTCTTTCAGAGCACACCCATGGTGTCGCCAGCAAAGCCCACTGGGGTCGCCGGGAAAAATACGATGGAATCTAGGTGATAAGGTCTACTTCTTTTGTGCTTAGTCTAGTTTCACTTGTCTATAAAGCCGCATGCAGAAGTCTTGCACCTGACACACTGGATTAGTGTTCCCAGCATAGAAATGCTGTGCCGGACACTTTTCAAGGTAGGTACTATTATTATTCCATTTTATATATGAAAAAATGGAAATCAGAGAGGTTAAGTAATGTACCCAGGGTAAGAAAGCTGGTAAGTGACAGAACCAGGAATTGAACCCAGGTAATCTGGTCAAGATCCCTTACTATTAACTTCTACTGTAGAAAACTTCCCACTAAAACATTTCTTTGATCCTTTGCAGGCACAGCAGAGAATGGATATATGTGTGGTGTGCATGCAGGGGTGTGTGTGTCTGTGTATGTATACAGGTAGGACTGCTGGGGGAGGGAGAGAAACAGACATGAAATGGTGGGGAGCAGGCCTGTGGGGCACTGTCTGTGCTGGGAGGATGCTCACCCTTAGAGAAAGAAGATCAACAAACAAGCCTAGTTTCACAACAGGACCTGAGGGTACAAGAAAATGGTGGTTTTGGAGAGTTCTTAGAACCCACCATCACCCACCCAGCATAGTGGTGTGTACATCCCATGGGGAGAGAGAGACACATAGCTGAGAACTGTCTGTCCAAGCAGCCCTGCTGTAAGATCCCTCTAACGTAAAGGTCTGTGGTAGGAGACAAATGTTCAGTCTCACAACCATTTTGCAGTGGGAGCTAAAAAATAGTACTCTTCCCACTGGAAATGGAATTTGGGCAGTACACTGAGTAGAAGTAGGAGAGGAAGGTCTGGTGCTGGGCTTGAAAAGGCAAGAGTCCTGGCAGCCTGAGGGGTGAGGCTTCCAGGATGGAGGAACATCAGTGGCCAAGCTGGGAGCTCGAGCAAAGTAAAGAGAGGTCAGCTCAGAGGTGAATGACAGGAACTGAGAGAACATCAAGCCAGACCAGCGTTCATCTGTGAATTGGGTGGCACGGGCACCACTGCTGTTGGTTAAGCAGCAGATTGGAATAATTCCTAACAGAGTGACTCTCCCTAGGGGATACCTAGAGGTGTTAAAAAAAGGAGAGAACCACAAAGGGCGGGGAGATGCTGAGAACCATCCATATTTAAAAATTATGTTAAATTATTTATCACCCTCTTACTTACAAGAAAGGGTTTATTTCACTTAGGATATAGGAGTCTCCAGTTGGACTCCACTGTGTATCCCTCACAGATGTTAGAATACAGTAGATGCTCCTTGGAACATAGACAGGGGGCCCTCCAGCCACTAACTTGCATTGCATGGAATACACCCTGCTCAGTGGTTACACATCCTTTTTTTTTTTTTCCCCCAGTACGCGGGCGTCTCACTGTTGTGGCCTCTCCCGTTGCGGAGCACAGGCTCCGGACGCGCAGGCTCAGCGGCCATGGCTCACGGGCCCAGCCGCTCCGCGGCATGTGGGATCTTCCCGGACCGGGGCACGAACCCGTGTCCCCTGCATCGGCAGGCGGACTCTCAACCACTGCGCCACCAGGGAAGCCCGGTTACACATCTTTAACGGGCACCTCCCTAATAGGCTCTGGGTGAGACAAAGGGGAATCATGTCCACAACGCAAAAGGGCCTGGCCTTGTGCACCGGGGCACGCGGCTGGCAGGGACTGCTCCAAGGCCACTCCTGAATCTCTGTGCATCTTCACAGATGCAAGGACTTCAGGGGTGGATTTCACTGCACTTTCTTTCACATCAGGGAGCATAAACATCAGTCGCGTGAAGCTAAGGGAATGGCTTGAGTTTGAGCTCACGTGGCCCCTGGCCTCTCACTGAGCTACCACTTCCCACACGTTGTCTGAGTCAAAGGCAAAGTTTGCTTTTAATTTCTGCAACATGGAGCTCTCTTTGTTGACAAGAGAGCTGCCTGGGCTGACGTCGGGGGCCAGATCCCTGAGCCGGCTCCCAGCCACCTGCAACTTCCTTGACCTGGGAAGCGCTGACAGGCAGCCCGCCTGTTCCTCACTGACTCCATCCACACCAACAACGCCGTGTTTTCCATCTGTGCTGCCCTGGAGGCTGTGGAATGCCAGCGGTGTGTGTTTACAGCAGGAACGCAGTGGCAGACTTTGGAGCTGTCCCAGGATTATGAAAACCCTCATTTTCCTCCATCTATAACCTCCAAAAGGTTGTGTCTGCTTTTTCCGTTACCAACTAGACCCAGAGCTCCATGGCAAAAGAAAGAAAAAAAAAGAAAAAGCTGATAAATAGTTGAATTAATTCATTTTTTTTGCCAATTCTCTCCTTTCTCCTCCCAGCACAGTCACCAGACTTCGATTTTATAGGCAAGTATTAGAGCAGGAGCACGTTATATGCTGTCATCCAAGCCAGTAGTTGGTTATCCAGTTAAAGAAATGTTGCTTAGCTTTTCCCTGGTGGCGCAGTGGCTGGGAGTCCGCCTGCCGATGCAGGGGACACGGGTTCGTGCCCTGGTTCGGGAGGATCCCACATGCCGCGGAGCGGCTGGGCCCAAGAGCCGTGGCCGCTGAGCCTGCGCGTCCGGAGCCTGTGCTCCACAACGGGAGAGGCCACAACAGTGAGAAAGAAACGTTGCTTAAAATGCTACACCTGTACTTAAACATTTTATTTTCATTTAAATCATGTGAATCAAACTAATTTGCAGATCTTTTGATGTCAGCTTCGGCCTTTTCCTTTGCAATTGGGTCTGTTCACTGGAGTTCAGCATGGACTCTTCTGTACATACCTTTCTCATTATATAGATTCCAAAATGTCCTGTTTTCTTTAAAGGGGAACTAGAACTTAAAAACTCTGGCAAGGCAATCTGAGTACAGACTCCTTCTAGAATATTATGATATT
Source organism: Globicephala melas (assembly GCF_963455315.2). Taxonomy (NCBI): domain Eukaryota; kingdom Metazoa; phylum Chordata; class Mammalia; order Artiodactyla; family Delphinidae; genus Globicephala; species Globicephala melas. The sequence goes on from NC_083329.1 coordinate 56,675,330, forward strand.
TATTTTCTCCCAAGCTTCTTCAGCTGTCTTGTCTATACTTAATTTGTTGTATTGTTTAAAAGCAACTAAACCTCATTGAGTCTTTCTTACACATTCACTTTAGTTTTCATGAAAAAAAAAAAAAGGAATCCCCTGCACTCTGACATTTCTTTGGTTTTATAACATTTAACCAAACTGCATTATTACAACTTAAACACAACTAACATAAGTAGGTTTGGGAACAGATTCAACTGACTCTTGGTAAGTACAGAGGTCACCTGGTGGGACCAGAAGTACCTGGTTGAATGAGGAGAGAAACTGCCGGCTGTGCATATGCAGGGAGATTGTTCCACGGAAGAAGAGCGGGTGTTGGTAAGTACACCAGTTGGTGAAATGCAAATTGGTTAACTAGAGTGCTTCTGCTGGGTGCATGCATGTATGTATGTCTATATGTGTGTGTGTCTATATGTGTGTGTGTGTATATATGTATGTATGTACATACGCCACATTTTTGAGACGGTATTTAGTTTTAAAGAACATAGTTAGAGAACACTTACTAAGATTGCTTAGCAATACCAATATGAAAAAACAAATGACCTTATTTTTCCCAGCCACAGGCCACAACAGTTAGGCAGGTACCCAGAATCCTGACGTCCTCAACAACTGTCAGTGCTCAGAATGGCTGCACAGCAAGCATCCACTTGGTATTTCCTAGGTGAGCAAACAACTTTGTATCCACGTGCTTGGCTTTATGAGCCAGTAGAAGGAAAAGTCCGAATCTGCTCCCCAGGCTCAATTTCAGGGAAACATTCGGCCAGGTATCTGGTCTGAAAAGTCTCCTCCCTTCAGCACTATCTGCTTGGGGCGGGGGGGGGGGGGGGGGGTTGGGTTGGCAATGGTATCAGGAAGCATGCTGAGAGCCTTTTGCCTGAGATCGTTCTTTCCTTGTTCCATGCAGAGAGCCTGTCATAACCATAGCTCTCTTGTGGTGTTCCACATGCAACTCCACATCTCTGCCCACAGCTAAATGGCTCAGCTGCAAACCTGAACTAAAAGCACCCTCTCCGACAGGCTGGTCAGCACTATGTGAGATCCCTTGCATCAGAGCCACAAAAAAAGCCAAATGCATCACAAGATGGAAAGACAATAGTATGCGGGCAGAAGTGGAGAGAAAAAAGGAGACAAGAAACAGAAGCCAGGATGTAGAGGCGCAAAAGGAATAAGGCACTAAAGAAGGGCTGGTGGAGGGAGGGATGACAGACCCACCACACGAGCAGGCCCTTTGCTCGTCCCTATTTTTTTTTTTTGCAGTATCCCTCTTGCTCCTCAAAGAGCCGTACTAGCAGTTCCATTAATTCCTGCAGCCACAGAGCCCTGAACAAAGACATGCTTTCAGGAAGAAAAAAAGAAGGCAGAAGTTGACGTGTACAGAATGCACATGGATTATCCGCAACTGTGAGTAAAAACCAAAAAGTCAAAATTACTGCACGAACGTGGTAGTCAATCTAAAACGTGGAAGGGAGAGAGAAGGCAGACCCTACTGGATGAGCTGTGAAGGGAAAGGCCAGCTCCGTCACGAGCATCCTCAGCATGCCTGAGGTCAAACAAGCCACAGAGCTGGCTTCTGTTATGAGGCTCCATCTTGGGGTCAGTCATGCATTTATATCCCTCTTCTCAGTCAACCTGTATGAGTGGGGTTTGAATGTCAAAGCCCCGTGGAAGTTCTTACCTCTCCTCCGTTGCGCAACATTGCGTTCCATAGCTGTCTGAGGACATGGGGGCATGGTAGGTGGCTTCTCAAAATAGGGCCTTTATTATTCTCCCCTCTTTCCTTAAGCCCTCAAGGAAGAAGTTGGGACATGCAGCCACGACTGTGTGTTGGTTCACTCAGCAATGGCAAGGGAAGAAAGTACCCGCAGGAGTGCAACACACAAAACATGCTAGGTTCACATCGTGTGAGGGGACAGAGACGTCCTCTTCACAGAAACTGAGGTTCTTCACAGAAACGTGGCTTATGGGGCTGCTCCGTCTTCAGAAGGCTGGCTTGAAGCTCTGACCCTCCAGCTGGACGTGGTCACGATGGGGGACGTGACCACCAGGAACCCAGACTATTACGCCCAGCCATCACACCCGCCCTAGGTGGGAGGCCTCCATCTGCTGGAAATCTTCCCACCCTGATGCTTCGTCTTCACTTTCTTTTGGTTTCCTGCCTTGACGCATGGTAGGCAATTTTACTCTGGGTACCCACTCAGTCACCAATACGTGCTTAATATTTTTTGTTCAAGAATCTTTCATCATTTCAGGGTAGATACAATGAGAAAACAAGATATTCACAATCTATTTGGTACAGGTAACTTCCAAATATACATTCTTTAAACATAGCAAATGGTCCTCATAAACAATATTTCACCAGTGTGTAGCTGAATGGGAGATAACTTCATTACGAAGTGTGGTGGTTAGTAAAAAGAAGGGCCTCTGAAGAATGAAAATTCTCCAAACCCTCTCCACACACCCCACAGCCAAACACAGGAAGATACTGACTTCTCTTGGCTTTCCTTTGCCCGCCCCTACCCTCCTGCGAAGAACATCATGTTAACAGAAAGAAGTTAAGTGGAGGCTGTTTGCTGCTATCTCTACTGCAGTAGGCTGAGATGAATAAAATCAGTTAGGCATTTACAGAGGAGGGAAAGAAGAGAAATAAATACAATCTTATTTTCCTTCTTCAAAGGCCAAAAGATAATTTAGGTAATCTGAATCAGAAAAATCATCTAGATTCTAATCCCCTTTGAGTTCCAGCTTCTTAACATTACTGATTTAATAGCTACTCCCTACAACTATCCTCTTAGGTAAGTAGAAATATCACAAGTAATAATGATCATGCCACTAATTTTTCCACTGAAAATATGGCCCTAGATACCTGCTTTTATGATGAAAATGATGGAGACTGGGCAGCTCCCAGTCGCTGTTCATGACCTACCCACAGAGTAATTTTCCACAGATGTCTGGTGAGATTATTTATGCCTAGCCTTGCTGGTGCTAAGGACATCATCCAAACCTCCATTTATCCTGTGAACAAAGGGCCTGGATTCAGGACTCCCACAGGGTTCAGGACTCCCTTGGTAAGTCCCAAGGGTTTGGTCTGGTATAATTACTCGTGAGTTTTGCAAGCAAGACTAGGATTCTTTTCATCAAGGGCAAATACCTTGCCAGAGGCATTTTGATAAGAACTTACCAAAATATAGCATTAGCTGTCTTCCCAGACACATTACTCCACTCTCTGTTCAATAGCAGTGACATTTAAACGGTAGTAAGTATAGAGAGAGGCAGCCTGAGCAAAGGTGTGAGTTTCATGTGTGCCGGAGGCATCAGTTTCAGCCATGATCACTTGGCAAAGGCGGTTTGCAAAACGATGACACAGAGGGTATTGCAGGGGAGCTTGTGGTACTCTTACCTCAGCAAATGATGCTGGGTCATCCTGGGGAACAGATACCCAGGGGAGAAAGCAAAACCCCAGCTCCTTGGGGCCACCTGGGCCACCACACTGTGAACACTCTAGATTTTGATCTTTAACGGATTTGGGGAATGCTTGGTACGTGATACTGAGGATAAAAGAGAAAATAGTAGACAAACAGGGACATGGTTGCGTCCAGAAGCAATGGGAGAGGTGGCACAAGAAGAGAGGAAAGCAAGGAGGAAAGGAAAGAGGAAAGGCAGAGGGAAGCGAGAATTGAAGGTTAAAAAAAGATGGAGTGCGGGTAGAAACAAGCTAACAGATTCTCACCTCTTTGGTAGTTTGAAAAGGCTCATAACTCATTTACTCTATGCATCCATACATCCAACCGTCCACCTAACCAGTTATTTATTAATTCTGCAAATATTTGCTGGATCTCCTAATATGACACAGAGCTTGAGATACACAGGAAGATGGCAAAGTATCCTTCAGAAATCTGTAATCATGGAGGTGACATAAAATTGAAACAGCTAATTAGCCCCTGAAGCAAGGTGAGTGGCATTGTCCCTCACCTCAGCCAGCATCCTGCACTTCATACAGGCATCCTGCACTTCTGAGACACGATCGATGCCGCCTCACCTCACCTTTTTGGGAAAGAATGCCTTCCAGTTATGTCTTCAGGCAAGTCAGGACTACCCTAACCCACTTGACTTCTAGAACTCTTGTATGTATAAAACACACTGAAAGAATATTAATAATAGCAACAGTAAACAATAACACCTAGAGACCACTCATCAGACACTCTTCTAAGTGCTTCACATGTATTGAGTCATCAACCCTCTCGATGACATAGGGATCATTATTATGTCCAAAGTCACAGAGCAAGTAGAATTTATACTCAGACAGCGTGGATCCCAAGTCTGAGCGCTGTTCTTTGCCTCCACCAGAAGGCAGCATGGAGAATGAAGAGTCACTGATCAGTACTAAACAATGTGAAAGGACTGCATTTCAAATAGCATGAGTGGAACCCCCAATGAGCACTGAGTAAAACACTCAGATCTGGGCATCCTTCAGTTCTGTCCTAGATGATTTAGGAGACATAAAAGAGGTGGAGCCTTCATCCCTACCCTGGAGAAACTCTGAGTCGAGGGGAAAGAGCAAGATCCCTGAAGGTGCCAATGGGTTAAAAAGGGCTGCCAATGTCAACTGAGCTCGGACACAGCTCAGGCAGGAGAGTTTGCCACAGCAGATGCTGAAGCGTCTGACTCTGAGATTCAGGGTGACTGGGTGTCTCTGAGCCCCCTGAGACAATGCTGCTGGTCACACACACTCCCTTGGAGATACAAGAGACGAGGGAAAATGCATTTGCTGTTCCCTCTGCCTAGAACTCTCATCGCCCTGCCCAAATAACCATATGTCTTCCTTCCGGCCATCGAATGTTACCTTTTCAGAAAGGTCACCTCTGATTACCCAGCATGAAATAGCATCACTTCCCTGAATCCCCCACCGATGCTACCCTGCTTGACATATATTTATCTACTTCTTATCTGTCTCTCTTGCCTCCCCTGCCCCGGAAGGTAAACTCCTTGCACGAGAACTCATCCTCTGTTCACTCTGTATCTCCAAGTGCCTACAACAGTACCTGGCACATACTAGGTCTCAATAAATATTTGTGGAATGAAGAGATGCAGGATCCTCAGTAAAATATATGGTGGGATTCAGAGGAGAAAAAAAGGAAAGGAATCATCTGTCCGCTTTGAGAAGCTCTTCAAATAATGTAAAGGACACTGATTCCCATCATTAGGGAGCTCCCAATCTGAACAAAAGATATAAATTCCATCTAGAGGAGAGTGGAATCTAATGGTAGAGACATGGTCTCCATCTTTGAGAAATTCACCATAGTGGGGGAGGCAGGAACAATGGCCCCTTCCAATGACTGAGAGCCAACAAACAAACAAAAAACCCAAAAAACAAGAGTCCTCATGGAACATGGGAGAATAAAGTAGGGGAAGGTTCTGTTCATTTCATGACAGCCCATTCAGGGGTCAGGAGAGTTGAATTATGAGGCCAGGACATAGTACCCAGGGAGAAACAAAGGCAGGGTCATGTCCCCATCTGACCTGCATCAAACTGACTCCAGCCAACTGTGTGTGGATTGTTTCCTGGCTTCGGGCTTTTGGAAGCCCAGCTCTCCCTGCTCTTTAAATATCTGACTCAGCTTCTCATAATGGCGCCTCAAGCCCACATAGGGGCACTGGAAAGACCTCTGCCAGCTAACTGCCTCATTAACTAAAGCATCTCATTAATCTTACCATTATCCAAGCTAATTAGAAGTCTCCCTCCTCTTCTCCTTCCTCTCTCTTTGCACTCTTCTGTGTTCTCTCCCTGTTCCCTTCTCTTTCGTACCTCCTTCTCTTTCTAGGTGAGACTCTCCCAACACCATAATTCATTTAATTGAGTTGATAAGTCGAGATCCTATGTGTGAGGAGGGTGGGGTACATATATTAAAATCTCAACCCAATCAGTGTGTAAAATAAAGAACAATCAGACAAGCAATAAACTTTTTTTATTTACCTACCAAGTGCCATAGTTAATTTTTCCCTTTTCATGTAAAGGTATTGGTCCTGATTCAAGTCTTTGGTATGTATGAGCTCACAGTAATCCTGATCTACACCAACCTAGAAGAAACAGCACGTACTGTTTTGATCTTTGCACTGCAGAAGCACATTGCCTCTGCAATCATCCCCTTTTTACTATTTTCCCTTGCCTTGGTAAGGTCCTGTTTCTATTTTTGTTTTACAGTTTGTATCCTTGCAAGCCGCCTCAAATCATCCATGAAAAAAGGTAGCGTGTCAACACTGAAAAGCAACACAGGGCTTCCCTGGTGGCGCAGTGGTTAAGAATCCACCTGCTAATGCAGGGGACATGGGTTTGAGCCCTGGTCCTGGAAGATCCCACAGGCCACGGAGCAACTAAGCTCACGTGCCACCACTACTGAGCCTGTGCTCTAGAGCCCGCGAGCCACAACTACTGAGCCCACGTGCCACAACTACTGGAGCCCGCGTGCTGCAACTACTGAAGCCTGCGCGCCTAGAGCCTGTGCTCCACAACAAGAGAAGCCACTGAAATGAGAAGGCTGCGCATCGCAAGGAAGAGTAGCCCCCACTCGCCGCAACTAGAGAAAGCCCACGCACAGCAACAAAGACCCAACGCAGCCAAAAATAAATAAATTAAATATTTTTTTTTTAAAAAGCAATATAAGCATGTAGACATGTCACCCATGTACAAATGGAAAATAAAGAATGTGTAATAGAACTAAAGACAGTTCAGGAGAAGGCAAGAAAAGCTACTCATGTAATTGAGTCCATAGGGGCTACTATAACGAAGATGGATAGAAAAGATCGGGATTACAGCATCTGAGAAGATAGAAGCTGAAAGGATAAAAAAGACACTGATAAAGAAACCTGGACCAATGGGAGGGCTTGTGCACCCAACACCAGAACCGAGAGGCTGCCCTTCAGGCTTGAGGTATTTTACACTGGCAAGAGTCAACCAAAAAACCTCTTTGTCCTAATAAGTGGTTCATGATTAAAATATAAGTGGACTTAAATAGAGATGAATATACACATGCCAAAGCCAAGATGGATTATCATAATAAACTAGGATGTGCATTTGGGAGAAAGCCCAGAACCTCTGGAATGAACAGAATTATAAGGTTCCAGAGTGCTTATTTCCTGGAGGTCCTCGGGGAAAATATGGTTTCATGGGAGAAAAAAACCTAAGCTCGTGACTTGAGAGTAGCTGTACCTCTGATGGAAGCAGGAGCACAAACATACTTCACCCAAAAAGCAAGAACAATAGCTCCCTTCTGAGATCTGCAAACCTCCAATAGGATCTGCATGGCCAATTCAGAGGACAAAAATGTATGGTAGCAGGACCGGCAGAAAACGCAGTTTCCGCCTTTCTTCCCTGGCTCTGCATGCCTTGGAAGCATTGACACACTGCACGGATGAAAAATAATAATAATAATAAAAGCCCTTATCGTCTCAGGGAGAGGTTTCTAGTTATTTCCCAGGATCCTTCTTCATTTTTAACTTATTCCATATGCTTTGCTACCCGCAGACCCCAGCCTCAGCAGCAGAAGCAATCTACGCTGCCCTGCCATTTAAGTGTGAGGAGCCCCAGCTCTATTGAAGCTTGTCATCTTGCCTATTAGCTTGATGTCTTTATTCACAGACCATCTGTACCACCGAGAGATACAGAGGCAGCTAATGTCAATATGAACAAATGCCTCCTCTTTTACAAGAAATGTCAAACACAGGACAGGCTAAGAATGACCCCAGGAATACCGACAGATGTTCACTACAAGCCTCTCAAAATCAATCCTTTCTACAGGGACTAATTAAGATGAAATAAGGAGCAAAAGTAAAGAAATTTGTGTCATATTATCAGGGACTTCATCCTCACTTTCCAAGCTCATTATGGGCAGATTGGCCTGTGCCCTTTGAAAAAAATGCTGAAAGAGGGGCTGCAGCTACCAGGGCACTAGGGAGGACTTCAATCGCCTCCAGTTCCAAACTGCAAAAAAGAAAATTGCTCAAGAGAAAAAAGTTGTTACTTAGCCTGATTTTTCTGGTCTGGTTTCTTTAAACAACTACACACAGAAAGAAGCCATTTTCAGAAAATCTTCAAAAAATAAATAACAGGATGGAAAAGAAGACTGTGGTGTTTTTCCATCTCAAAGGGGATAAGAGAGTTTGGCATCCTGGACTTGGGAGTCCAGACTGACGGGGCCACAGAACGGTCAATCCTCCAAGGTAATGAGCATCTCCCATACTCTAAGTTTTTCCTGTGTGTTCATCCTCCGTGAAAGGGCAGAATCTTGTATTTGTGCTAGCCTCAAAGGAACAGAGGTTGGCATCTCCTGAACTCTGCCTTTAAGTAAAGAAATATCTGCCGTCCAGAATAGTTGCTGCTCTTCATTAAACTACTTGTCATGCTCTCTGGTTGGGTAACATCATTAGTGTAGTACATCCTAATAATGTGGAGCTCAAACATTTCTCTGCCGAATCACGTGGAGGATTATTTCATTGAGCCTAACCCACTCCCAGGAGGTCGCCTAAGGTGAGATGCCACACCCCTGAAATACTTAATGGTACCCCTTCCTCCTTGCTCAAGAAATTATAGAGGAAGGCAGGCTCTAATGTGAATCTGCTCTAATTTAGATGAGTGTACATCATTCACAAACTTAATCATCGGTAAACGTTTGCTCATGGCCTTGCTCATGAAATGATTCCTCAACTTGACCACTGAGTCCTGGTAAGACCCCGAAGTATCTTTGGGGTCTACCAACAGCAAAGCCTGGAGCCACCTCCACAGCACCATGGCTCCCCCATAGAGTCTCCAGTACAAAGCAGTGCACACGGGGAATGGGTCAACATTTTGACAAGGTGGGTTCTTTTTGTAGGTCAAGAGAGGCTCGATTTTTGGAAACTCGACCTATTTCGCGACAGGAGAAAGGCTCAAGGACTGCATGATCCACCAAGATCACTGATTCACTCTGTGATATAAAGAACTCAACCACCCCCATCAGCATCATCAAGCCACGATGGAGCTCTCGCCAGTATGCTAGAGGCCACAGCAAAGGCTGGACATCTCATGTCCTGTCTGCCATAGTTTTCTCAAACCTTTCTATCAGTTCATAGAAGGATTTGGTCCTAGATGATCCCTTTGACCATGGAAGTGACTCAGTCTTCTGTATGATTCCCTCAGACCACAAGAGCCAAATTCAGATAACTGTCCTTGGAAATCCAGTTCACGCTCTACTTGGCCTGGTAAGGCTGCATGACATCTGGGTGAAATTGTGTAGCAGAAATCAAAATGCGCCAGAATTCTAAAATGAATAAGCATTTACTTATCCGTAATAGATCCCCTGACCTGGGGAGAAGTCATCTGTAGGAGGGTTTGCCCTCCAAGTCACCTGTTCTATAATGCTGCCCTGGGTCTCTGTTAACTCTGGGAAGGTTTGAGTGCCCTTTATACTCAATTCGGCCTTTGAGGGTAACTCACATAAAATGCCAAGTGATAAACCACTTTGGGGGGACTGAAGCATTAACATGCCTTGGTTGGGCCTCTTACCCAAACTATTCCCTTGCTGATATAATCCAATACAGTCTCCATTCCTCCATCTTCCTCCTTTGTGATCATGACACTGAACTTGGCTTTGCTACTAAGTCTGTGGCTCACTGAAGACCATCTCTGCCTGGTAAGTTTGTATGGACAAAACTCTGCTGAAAGGTGGCCTTTTTCTTCCTAGCAAAGATTCCCGATTTGTAAACTCCTGCGTTGGAGACCAAGCTGATGCAAGGAACTGGTTACTGCCCAGTCCAAGTGCTAACCCAGTTATTATTATTGCTGTGTGAACACAAGAGCAGGAGTTATCAGACTGACATGTAGAGCAGAGAGGGACTCTGGCAGCTCAAGAGGCTCCTGGAAAATGGCTGAAGAGTCTTACCAGTCCCCATTACAGCCCTAGAATGGCTCTCGAATGTGGGTAATGAACAGACAGAGCATCAAAGATGGAAAAAGAGAAGCTACACTGGCTGGGTGAATCTCAACAAAATCCAGATTCTCTTTCGTGTCAAAATGGTCCCCCTCAGGAACCTTGTCGATCAAAATGGCTGCCATACGAGCATAGTCTCCCCTCAAAGATGCCATCCGGGAAGACTGCTTGCCCCAAGGGAACTCAGTGAGATTCCACTTCAAATGGGATTTGAACCTTTGACCTGGAGGTCGAAGTGCTTCTGGGAAGGGAGGGTGGAAATATAATAAGGGAAGTGGAGATCAAAGTCTTGCTTGGAAGCTCACATCTAATAAAAAGGTCTGAGACTTCTTACCAATGGATTCATCAAGGGTTTGGTATGTGAAACTAGGAATAGAAAGCCTGGGGTTCTAGTCCTAACTTCCACTGGACAAGTCATTTACCTTCTCTGAGCCTCGGTTTTCTCACCTGTAACCTGGGTTACCTGAATTTTTAAAAAATTTCTACAGCTCACTTTAGACCTAAGAAGATATAATTCTTTGAATCCATTCTCATCCTCCATGTTTACCTTTTCTAAGTAGAGCATTCAAGACAGTTTATATGCATTGGCCCCTAAAAGCAAAAAACTGAAATATCAGCTCTACCTGTTTGATTTGTACTTAATCCCTCCAGCAGAGTGGAGCCCTGTTCTGCTGCACCTGAGGGAACACGCATGCTTACAAGGCACACATGGGGACATCTCACATCAATCCCCTCAGGGCCCACAGTAGCCCCGTCCCATCCCACCTCAGCACATAAATGATGAGTGATGACTCGCCATGTCACACTGTGCTTTCTGCACATCCAAGCTGGCAGTACTCGCTGCATCCAGGAGCTGGGAAACATCAGAAGTTTTGGGATTCTTCCTCGTTTCCATTCCCATGATGCTCCCCGAGCCTGCTTGGTTCAGAGAAAGGTTGCCAGCTCCATCTGGCCAACCCGTCCCCCCTGCCCCCCCCCCCGGCCATTCTCTCCCTCACCACTCCTGTCCCCCCTAAGGAGTTTCTGCCCATTTTGTCACTTCCACCTGTTCTGACAGGTTCCCTTGCCTGACCCCGAGATAGCCCTTGGGGACATTAATCATGTAACAGCCGGAGCCGTGAAAGAAACAAGGGTTTGGCTGGATACTGTTACCGTCTCTGTCACCTACTAATCATGTCCTATGACACGGAGGGGCTTAATCAGATGGTCTGCTCTCTCATTAATCATCCTGGGCTCACTCAAACTTCACAGAGAGATTAAAGTTTAGCTCTGCTGGCTCCCCGCACCTCCTCCTGTCTCACCCTCCTCTAAAGCAGTTTCACTCAGGGTCCCTCTCAGGTTCCTTTTGCTTTGCCAACTGGCAGGGCAGCTTGAATTGTCGGATGCCTACCACCACCACGACATGCAGGGAGAGGGGACAAGTCCTTGCTACCTTTCTATTCTCCCCTCTCTGCCTCCCAATCCACAGAATAGGTTCAGGGAGAGGGAGATCAGAAACCCATTTCATGGAAAGGCTGAGAATCACAGACCTATGCCTGTACTAAAGAGGCAGATGACGATTCACATCTATGAACGTTAAAGAACTAATAAAGGAGACTTTTCCTGTACTTAACCAAGAGCAAGGAAAATTAAATAGAACCATCATTTTAAAAATATGATTAAAACAGGCTTTTGTGGCATAGTTGGCTGGACTGCGGCTCCACCACAGGGAAAGGCACTCTGCCTCCGAGGATGCCAGCCCAGGATCATCCCCACTTGCCACTCTATGAAAATTATAGCTTCAAGCAAGTCAAAAATAGCCTGTACCTTTGACAAGTTCTTTCCACACCAAAATAAAAATCACTGAAAAGACCCTCCAAAAATGTCCCGTACGTGAGAGCCAGAATCCATCTTAGCTCAGCTGATTCATTCTTAACCTATTTGGAACTTTCGGGGCTTCAAAGAGGAAAAGCAAGTCCCAGCAAAGGCCCTCAGCAAATGGCTCCTCTCCGAGTGTTGGTTTTGTACTTGCTCCGGGTGCTGTTGACTTTCGCAGTGCTGTACGATTAAGGGAAACAAGGATAATATTTGCCCTCAGAGCCAGGAAAGAACAAATATTTTATCAACATCTAAATCATCTCTCATCTGGCAGGGGAGGAGGGGCTGAAGCCTCAGCTGTACACACATAGTAAGCTGATGAGGGTGACGAGAGGGGTTGCTGGGGGAATCTTCTACCTGTGTAAACTTGACCTTTCGATACCTGAGAGCGTATCCACTGCAAAGAGAGCTCTCTGTGAAAATCCAAAACACCTCTTCCTTTCCAGATGCCCCCACCACTACCCCTCATCCCAGAGTAACTGCCCCAGTGCCATCCTGCTGCCTTGTCCACTGCCAAACGTACAAGCCAGGCTTGGGACTTGGGAAGGTGAGGTATTTCTGTGGATATTTTGGGGATGATGAGGGCTTGCCCTGTTGTTATGTTTGTTTCTATTCACTGATCCTCCACCACTTGCCCAGAAATGACAGTAGGTGGAAACACTATCTTTCATTACACAAAGTATAAATAGTGTAATCTATCAGCGCCGTCAATCACAATGATTGATTACAGGCTGTCATAGAGAAGAGTGACATATTAGAAAAGTTTTGTTAACAATGCCTATTGCTAGTCAGCCTGCCACAGAGGCTGGTGATTAATGTGTTGTCAGCCTGTAATCCCACACCCTTGGCTAATGAGGCAGGAATTTATCATCTTTACAGAGTGGCAGATGTCAGGGAGAAAGGAATCCAAGTGCTAGAAACAATATACTTTTTCTTACTAGGCCTGACAAGTCTGACAGGCCGAAAAAACCCACAAAGCAGCTTTGTATAAGCACCAACTTAAAACGAAGAACTTCTCATTTGGCATCTTCGCTTTAAATAGTGCTGCAAACCAGCCTCGATCCCTTCAAAAAAAAAAAAGAAAGAAAGAAAGAAAAAAAAGGACACGAAGAGAGGAGGACACAATGCTGAGTTCTGTGAACTTTGCACCCCGTTGTTGACAGCTGAGACCCCAGGAAGAGGTTGCCATGGCGAGCAGACAGCTTTCTTTGGAAGAGGAGCCCAGGGTAACGTTTCACTTTTACCTGTGAACTTGCGACTAGGAGGAAAACACAGCATCCAATGGGGGCTGGGGACAGCAGCTTCCCTTGCCACTGCCTTGGGACAGCTTTTACCTGGAGACACATCTCCCTTTCTAGAAACACTGCCCTTTCTGTTGTGGATGAGAAACGGGAGTGGGCAGGAGATAAGAAAGGGGACTCTTCACTGGTCGAAAAATAAAGCAACACAGCAGGGAGGGAGGACCCTTGGAAAATGACTTTCACCAATGCTCTGCTCTTATTTCAAACTACTTTCAGGCTGATTTTTTTCCGTCTCATCTTCTCCCCTTCCATTTATCTCTTCCATTTTTCCTATGTGAAAATGACTAAAAGTTCTCTAAACCAAGGAAATTCAAGCCCAGTGAAGAAGAAGGAGAATTCTCTAGAGGCCCTCTTAATAAGTGCCTTGTCCCTTTGCATTTCATCCCGTCAACTGCATCTGCCACATCTCCACACAATTCTAGTAACAGAAGACCCTGGACCCTTCTTAAGACCCTTTGGGCAAATCTTGGATCTTCTAAGACACTGAGATGCTTCGGAATCTTGGCTGTGTATTTCAACTTTGCTTAGATTGTCCATTCTGTTCCAAATAACTCCTAAGGACCACCCCACACAGGAGACACCCAATCTTTTCCGTGGAGTATCGAAGATATTTCCAAACTTGAAGACTGAAACTCTTCTCTCAGCACTGATGCATTCTGCCCATACTCGAGCTAGGAAGAGAGCCGCAGGGGAAAGACCTGTCTGGTCTGGAAAGTTCTCCAAGCCAGTACCCTGTGAAGATGCAGTGTGATGCTTGTTCTCATGTCAATCTCTGAGGAAGAGAGCAAATCTTAAGTGGCAACATTCTGACGGATGTAACCCTTTTTCAAACACAGATCCCTCTGCTAATGTACACAGATGCAATGCACAAAACAAAGAGGGAGACAGCAACCAGAGGAGAAAAACTCTGCCTTCTGTCAGCGGCACCCTCAGGCGAGAACACACAGCAAAGCATCAAGTAATTTCATCTCCCAAAGGCAGCACTCTGGCATTAAGAGGCACAGGATCCCTGGAGCCCAGACACACCCAATGCACTGAGAGATGGGCTTAGTGGGCCAGGAACCCACACGCCCAAGAAGAAACTCTGGGCATTGCCCGTGCTTGCCTCTTGGGTCTTCCCCACATCCAACATGCTGAAGGCTGTAGACCTGTGAGGGGCCTGGGGTCAGAGGCTGGACAGCTGGAGGAGTAGCTGGAAGCACCCCACCAGCTCTTTGGGGGATCAGCATAAGAGGCGAGCTCGACGCCGATGTGAATCAGACGGCTCTGAGTGAAGGGTGACGAGGGCGGCGCCGGCTCCACTCTGCCCGGGCCGCCGCCGTCCTGGCCCCAGATCTCACTTGGAGATAAGCAAGGAGCAGTGCAGATGCCCCTCTCCCCTTATCCCACAGGCCCAATGTGCTGAGAGACAGGTGCTGAGTGAGCCTCCAGGCCGTGGCCGGGTGCTCGGTGGGTCTCCCCCAGCCCTGGTCCTCACAGCAACAAGGACACAGAGCGCCCATCTGGCCCTCCTGCCTACCAGCCCCCTCCCTCCCTTCCCCTGCTCGCTCATGCAGCTTTCATTAACTCCCCCAGCCTGCAATTTCCATCCATTTGACAACAGATTAGAAGTAGAATTCAAAAAGCAAGTCGCTTGACCTCCCATAATGTGCTTCTCTTAATTACATTAAAGATTTTCCAACGTAGCCATACTGGGTTTGACAGGTAAGGGTTTAATCAACTTCAGGTGGCCACTTTTAAGTGCTCCCCGCACTGGGGCCATGACGTTGGCGTCACCTACGCTCTCAACATGGTTCTAATTTAAATGGCTAATTTTGACACAAGGAAAAGATGAGGGCCCACGGAGGCCCCACCGCCTCGGTGGGGGGATTTCTAAATCAGGATTAATGCAGCAAGCTGCAGCCTGGTTGGAGGTTTATTTTATGGAGGTTGGAGCAAGTAAATAACATTTATCCTTTGTGTATGTCTGCATATAATTACAGTAGAGTTTTCTTGTGTGTTAAATTATACAAACTCTTCAAAAGTGGGTGCCTAATGTCTTTTTCTAAAGCTGTGTTATTATTTTGGTCAAAAGTTGTTTACATTCAACAAATTCAATTTACTAAACTTTGACATGTTTGCACAACTGCATATAATTTATGCTGGAAGCCTGAATCATGACTTTCAAATGAACTTTCTCGCTTTTGACTTGGTGGATTGGGGGTGGAACATCTAGGTGTGCTAGCCTGCTCCATCACGTTTCCATGGCCATCACTTTATTTCGTCGTTCTCTCCTAAAGTCTTTTAATCATCTGGTAAATACTTATTCAGTATCTACTGTGGTTGAAGCATTATTCCGGGGGCTGAAGATATAATGATGAACAAAAAATGATATGGTCCTCGTCCTGAGGACCTTAAAGATTATTTAAGGGCATGGATAAGCAAAATAATATGAAGGCATATGTGCTAAATTGCAAAGGCAAGAAGGGCTACGAAGGAGAGGTGTATGCTTCTTTGAGGACCCATAAAAAAAAGGCAGGATCTGGTCTTGGAAGAAGGCACCCCTGGGGAAGTGATACAGTTAAGTCCCCTACGTATGAACGAGTTCCATTCCAAGAGCACATTCATAAGTTCAATTTGTTTGTAAGTCCAACAAAGTTAGCCTAGGTACCCAACTAACACAATCAGCTATACAGTACTGTACTGTAATAGGTTTATAATACTTTTCACATAACGAATACATAAAAAACAAACACACACAAAAAGTAAAGACAACATTGTTAATCTTACAGTACAGTACCTTGAAGAGTACAGTAGTACAGTACAACGGCTGGCACACAGGCGCTGGCATCGAGTGAACAGGTAAGAAGAGTTACTGACTGGAGGAGGGAGAGGAGGTGGGAGATGGTAGAGCTGAAGGATCTTCAGCAACAGGAGATGGAGGGCAAGCTGCAATTTCACTCACGCCTTGTGTGACTGGACATGCGAACGCACGTTCGCATCTTTGAAAGTTCGCAACTTGAAGGTTCATATGTAGGGAACTTACTGTAATGTGAGCTGAGAACAGAAGGAGGAGAGTGACAAAGTTAATGAAGTTACTAAGAGAGGGAATGCCGAATATTTTCAGGCAGAAGGAACAGCATGGACAAAGGTTCGTGGTAGGATGGAGAGTGGCACTTTAGAGAGACTAAAAAGGAGGTGAGTGTATGTGCGGAGTGCGGGTGGAGGACTGGGCGTGTGTGTGAGGGATGTTGACGGTATGAAACAGAGCTGGGCAGCTGGTAAGACAGCCAGGCTATGCAGGGTGGTGGAAACCAAGTAAGGGAGTTTGCTCTTTATCCTAAAGGTAAGACTAAGCAGTGCAAGGTTTGAAGCGGGAGAATGACCTGATTTGTTTGCATTTTGCAAAGATCTGTTGAAGGGGGCAGAGTAGATTGTCAGGGCTCAAAAGCTGATAAAGGTAGATCAGTTTGGAGGCTATTATAGTAGTCCTGAATTTAAGAACTACAAACCACAAACATGATATGGTTTAAACTTGGGTGATGAGGGTAAAGGGTGAGAGTGGATGGCTTTAAGAAGTGGTAAGGAGGTAAACTGGTAGGTTGGGACCAATAGGTCAACTCTTAGGTCTCCAACAAGAAGGGAGAGACACCTCTGGAGCTCAGGGGACATGTTCCTGGGTACGTACAGGCATTAGTTGAAACTATGGATATGGGTGAGACCACCAAGAAAGGAAGGTCAGACTGAGAAGAAGACAGGCTCTTGGGCTGAGACATTTCAACATTTACTGGCTGGGTGAACATGGATGAGCCTGTAAAGAGATGGGTAAGAGTGGCCAGGGAGGTGGCTGAAAAACAACATGCGTCATAAAAACCAAGGAAAGACTGTGTTTCAAAAAGAAGGTGTAAACAATAGCTTTTACTACTGCTAAAAAGCCAAGCAAGATACACACTAAAAGTTCCCTTGGATTTAGCCATTTGGAGGCCACTGGGAATTAAACAAATGGCGGAGTAATGGGTTCAAAACCCACGCTGATCTAGAACAGAGTTAATTATTGAATAAGTTGAAGGTATAAAAATGGAGACTGTGGGAATAGGCAACTCTTTTGAAAAGTATGACACTAAACAGAGAAGAGAAAGGGCTGTATAGGGCTATAGGTAGAATGATTGTTTGTTTAAAGGAGAGAACTGAGAGTTCTCAAAAAATCTGATGAGAAAGATTGCGTTGTGAGGGAGAGGTTGACTATACAAGACAAAGAAGGAAAAAACGACTCTGCTTTCACCAGAGGGGGAACAAAATGATGGTATCCTTCCTTAGATAGGAGGGAGACTTAACTGATTTTGCTGTATGTTCCTGCAAGAGATTTCTCTAGAGAATGGAATGAACATTTCTTTTATCAGCAGGCCTTGTCACTGACACTGTTAAAGTCGTGCAAAGTCTTTCTTGGGCTTCACGAAAAGTGGTCAGCATTTTGGAAGGAGAGGAGAGAGAGACAGCTCATAGCCAGGCCCAGTGGGAGCTCAGGATGTACCCTAAGGCCCCACAGCGCCAGGGGTAAGCTGGAGCCCCTGACCTGTTGCTGAGGGAGGCCCAGAGCCAAGGCGAGTTAGGAATGTGGGGTATCTGGATGGGCAGCTGGCACTTAGGTTTGTCCTTCACATTTTCGTATCCTTTCTGTCCTTTCAGGAATATGCTGCCCATTGACCAATAAGTGTCTACAATGTGATAAGCTACACTTGACCTTATGGGAAACAGGCAGAAAATAAAGAGCATAACTGTTATCTTTGCATAATTCATAGAGCGATTGGAGTAAGACAACACACATGCTTGAAATAAGAACGGTAACTCAGCAAGAGTGCTTTCCAAGATTTAGAGCGAAAGGGTTGGTCTGGAAAGGCTTCTTGGAGGAGGGAGAACCTAAACTGTATGGCAGGTTAACTAAGTAGGATTTGCTCAGTGTTTAAGTAGAGGGCAGGGCACTGAGCTGTATTTCCTATATCACACTCAACATTTCTTCCTAATAATAAAAAAAAATTAACGGAAGAAAAAATAAACACAGAAAACTATAAAGAAACCAAAACTCCAGTTTTGGTTTCACCTGCAACTCCAGTACCCAGAGATAAACGTGATGAACATCTGGATAATTTTCCTTCCACTCTTTTCTCTAATTCTGTATGTGTGGGTGTGTATGCATGCCTGTATACACATGTATCGCATGAACACCTAGATGTAATGTGGATCTGTTTACACAAGTCTCTGGTTTTCTAGACAGCGTTCTGGTTTTTTGCTAGGAAGACGGATGGGCGTTTTATATTACAGACATGCATAAGGCAGAAATGAGATCCCCCCACAGTCCTACCTCTAGAGACACACCTGGTCCAGCCATGGAGGCACCGTGGGTTGGGCCCAGGCTAGAGGCCCCAATGAGACTCACTGATGACACATTTGTTGACCCATCAGCTGGATCAGAGACCCCATTACTGAAAAACACCTGTGCAGGCAGCAAGCAAGCCCTCTCCCTTCCCTGGCTCTGGTGATGAGACATTTAGAGGCTGGTATTTCCCCAAGCTTGAAATAAGCAGAGATAAAGGTGCCATATTTCCATTTGGTATAAATTTCTCACTTCTTCCATTTCTTTTAGGCTCAGTAGTAATTCTACCTTATACTGTGGATGACAATACTGCTCTTGAGATGAAGACTTAATGATTCTGGCTAAGTCTCTGCCTAGAAAAGACTTTTCCCCTGAGGGGAGAAATATTCCAGGACTGGGTCCTTGCAGGAACTAGAATTCAATACAAGCAGTTCAAATGAAGAAACATTAAAGAAAGGCCACATTAAAAGGCAGAATGAGAGGAAACGCCAGCATGTGGAGGTACCCAGAGACTAGCAAGAGGGGAGCTGCTACCACCCAGGGCTGAAGGGCCCAAGGGAGAAAACAGTGTTGAAAGACACCAGGGAGAACCAAGGTCATGGAGGAAGGTCTCCACTCATCAGGGGAGATGGAGGTGACCAGCACGGATGAGGTACAAGGAATCAAGAGGTGCTTTCACTGCATTCTAGAAACAGGGTGAGAGTGAGGTCCTGGTCCAACCCCCAAAGGCCCACACTGCCTGATGGGATGACCAAGGCCATGACCAGGAGGCACAGAGCACAAGAACATCATCTCACCGCATCTAAGGCTGTGGCTCTCACACTATAGTCCCTGGGTCAGCAATCTCAGCAACACCTGGGCACCTGTCAGGAATGCAAATTCTTGGGCCTATTCCAGGCCTACTGAATTAGAAACTCTGGGAGTGGGGCTCAGGAAACTGTTTTAACAGGCCCTTCAAGCTGCAGTTTGAGAACCCCTACTCTAAGCTTAAGAGGGTGCCTTTGAAGAGGTCTAATGAGAAACACCTGGAAGGGCTGATCCAGCCCAGCCAAGGCAACTGACTAGCCACGTGTGCGCCTCTACCCCATCCTCCGCCCACACCCATCCTCCCCCTACCCCCCCCCCAAATTAGAAAAGGCCCAGGATCTGGGAAGCAATGAGTTCTTGTGAACAAACAATGCTTGAAATAAGCTCTCTGAAGTTCAGGCTGTGTCTGAGCAGAAATAGCTGCTCTGGGGCTCCAGGGGGGATATTTTAGAATGATGGAGACTCTGTTACCAGCAGCCTCTGCCTCTGAGGACTCTCTCACTCTGGCAAAAGGATGGACATGACCAGGACTCTGCTATTGCTAACACCACGGGGAGATGATGTATTTCTGCTAATGGTACCTTCTGTCGCTACAGAGAAGCTGCTCCAGCTTTCTCTCGTCCCGCAGAGAATCTGGCAGCCTCTAGAAGATGTAATAGAGACCCGAGGACATTTGGAAGATGCACGACACAGGAAGGGTGTTTTCAATTTGATTTACCTTCCGCCTCCTACAAGGAACCAATAGTTAGTACCACACTACATCACGAGCCCAGCACACACCAGGAGTGGGCCTGGGAGAGACTGAATAACCCTTGTCAAGTTACGAGGGGTGATCACACAGAGGCTTGTGACGGGCTCCTCCACATACGCAATAACCGAGAATTAGCTTAAGGAAAGCAGGAGGGTCTCAGGATGGAAATGGGGAAACGACACAGGGATGTTTTATGGCTAGACACCAATAAGGGTTCCCATCCACTGCCTGAAGAACAAAGAGTTTGTGAATTCGTTCTCAGTACACTATTGACAGGCTGAGAAGGAAAGCAATTATTTAGGGACTAAGTAAGACCTTAAGCTTTTAAGTACAGTGGGTGAAAATGTTCAGGAGCTTAGGTTTGTATTGCAAAAGTGTACCATAAACAAAATTGGAATACCTCTCAAATGTCAGACGCGTTCACATTTATACACAGGCACTGATAGTTATTGAAAACAGAAGAATTATTTCAAATGGAGGTAACAGCAATGTCAACAAGGCTTGCATTCACCCACTCATGTTTTTCATTCAATGAATGCTTATTGGGCACTGTATTAGTTTCCTAAGGCTGCTATAAAATCTCACTGCAAATCTGGTCGCTTAAAACAATAGAAATTTATTCTCTCAGTGTACTGGAAGCCAGAAACCTGAAATCAAGGTGTCAACAGGGCCACACTCTGATAGCTCTATGGGAGAATCCTTCCCTGCCCCTTCCTTCCAGTTTCTGGTGGCTGCAGGTATTCCTTGGCTTGGGGCTACATCACTCCAGCCTCTGCCTCCATCTTCCCATGGCTTCTTCCATGTCTCTATGTCTGTTTCCCCTTTTCCTACCTTGTAAGAACCTACGGCTGAATTTAAGGCCCATTCTACTTCAGGATAATTTCATCTTGGGAATCTTTAATTACATCCACAAAGACTCTTTTTCCAAATAAGGTCACATTCACAGGTCCTAGGTGGACATATCTTTGGGGAGGCCACTATTCAACCTATTGCAGGCACTTACTATGAACTTGGCATTGTTCTATGGGGTCAGGATACATCCGTGCAAAAAATGTAACAAAATTCTTGCCTTTGTGGAGCTCAAATTCTAGCAGGGGAGACAAATGGCAACTACTAAGCATAATAAATACGTTCAATGTATTTTCTTAAAAAGTGGTAAGTGTTCTGGAAATAAAATGTACAGCAGGGTAGAAAGGGTCCCTGACTGCTGGGGTGATATTGATGGGGGGCAGTTTACAGTATTAAGTAGAGTGGTTCAGGTAAGCCTCACTGAAAAGGTAAGATCAGGAAAGGCCTGGAGAAAGGAAGGGAATTTCACCATAAGAGTAGCAGAGAGAAGAGCCTTCCAGGCAGAAGAAATGGCTCGAACAAAGCTGTGAGGGCCGGAGCTTGCTTGGCATATGACAGAAGCAGCAAGGAAGCCAATGTGGTTGGAACAGACTGAGAAGGGGGGAGTGTAGGGGAGGAGAGCCAGAGAGGCCAGGTTAGGGAGGGCCTTCCAGGGACATGGGAATCCAGTTCAGGAGTCACATGGACGAGGGACCCAGAAACTCAGCCTGGCATCTTTCCAACCATCCACTGATCTACCCAAAACTTCAGCCCATTGTGTGACCCTAGCAGGGACCTGGCCAAAAAACAGAAGGCACAATCACCCGGGATTTTGAAAAGGAGGAAGATTTTTAATTACAGGAATGTGGGCAAGAGAAAGGAAACTAACGGGGATGCTGAGGGCCCAGGGCTAGCAACGGTAGAAATCCAGTACTAACACGCGTGGACACATGCAAGTGATCGTGTGACCTAAACTCGAGTCCTGGGTAGGCACAGCCAGAGCCACAAACTACAGGGCAGGAGCAGGAAAGGAAATAGCCCTACTTCTCTCTCCTCCCGCTTTCTGATCTCGTGGTGCTTCTCATTGTCCAAATCCAACCAGAAGCCAGGAAGCAGTGGAACCTGGCAGTCAGGGCAGAGCCCACCCACCAGGACAAGTAAAGAAGGGCAAGCAGGAAACGTCTGCCTGGGACGGCAAATGGGAAAGAGGTGACACAGTCTAGGGCCATCCCTGGAGATTCTGTGGAGGATAAAAGAGCTGTGGTCCCTGCCTTCATGGTTCTTGTGTTCCGGTGATGAACAGACATTAAGCAAATAAAATTTTAAAAAAAAGAAAGAAAGCAGGCAGATCCTAGAAGAAATTCCGCCCCCACCCAGAAGAAGCAGATAGTGGGGCGCTTTTAGCCTAAGGGAAGATACCAGTCTGCATCCTCTTCAGGCCACTAAGGCTCGGATAGAAAATGCAAAGTCATTTTGGCTTGAACAGTCAGAAGATGGATACAACTATCCACTACAATTTGGGAAAAGGGCCTGGACTTATTCTCACATCAGTGAAATATGCTACCACAACCAAGAGGGCTGAAAACACGTTCATCGGCCTGTATGTGAGAATAAGACCAACTCCATGAAGCTGCCTTTGTTTAAAACCTGCACACACAAGCCCATGGCCAGAAAGGCTTCAGAGGTTCCATATGCCACAACACAGTGAGAGAACAAAGGCTCCCGGACCTCAGAAGATCGGTAAAGGTCAGGTAGTCCAACACTTGCAGGATGGGGAATCTCTCCCATGAGCACCCCGAAGCACTCCTCGTAATGGGGAAACTCATCACCTTTGGAGGGAGCTCTGATTGTTAAAAGGAACTTCTTTATGCTGAACTGCACTGTGTCACGTTGTATCTTCCAGGCAGGAAGGTTATGAAATTGCTAGGGAAGGTCTAAAGGAGACAGGAACAACCATGCTAGGAGCACCTGGGAAGGCTACTATGTGAGAATAGTTAAGATGACCTCCATGCCTTTCTTGTTTCAATAAATGAAAAGTCAGGGCCCCAGGGAAGACTGAAACTCAAAAAGTGATATGATTAAAATTCACAGAGTCAAAAGGGGATAGTGGATTCCTCAAAAAGTTAAACACAGAATTACCATATAACCCTGCAACTCTGCTCCTAAGTATAGAGTCAAAAGAATGGAAATGGTACTCCAGAAAGTACCAGTACATGTACATGCATGTTAATAGCAGCGCTATTCACACCAGCCAAAAGATGGAAACAGTCCAAATGTCCATTATCAAATGAACTGATAAATTTTGGTATATATCAACACAATCAGTCCTCTGTATCTGCAGGTTCTGCATCTGTGGATACAACCAACTGCAGGTAGAAAATATCTGGCAAAAGAAAACTTTTTCTAGAAAGTTCCAAAAAGCAAAACTTGTATTTGTCCCATGAAGGTTACAATTTACATAGCATTTACATATTTACAATTATTTATATAGTATTTACATTTTGTTAGGTATTATAAGTAATCTAGAGATAATTTAAGGTATACAGGAAGACATGCATAAGACATTCATAGGTTATATGCAAATACGACACCATTTTATTTAAGAGATTTGAGTATCCATGGATCTTGGAACCAATCTCCCATAGATACATACCAAGGGATGACTGTATATACAGTGAAATATTATACAGCCACAAAAAGGAATACAGTACTGATGCATACAATAATGTAGATGAACCTCAAAAATATTATGCTAAGTGAAAGACACTAGTCAAGAAAGGTCACAAATTGTGAGACTCAATTTACAGGACATATCCAGAAGAGATAAATCTACAAAGCCAGAATGTAGACTGCTGATTGCGGGAACTGGGGAAAGGAGGGGAATGGGGAGAAACTGCTTAATGTATAAGGGAGTTAACTTTGGAATGATGGAAATATTTGGAACTAGATAGAAGTGGTGGTCACACACCACCTTGAATGTAGTAAATGCCACTAAATTGTTCACTTTAAAATGGTTAATTTTATGTTATATGGATTTCACCTCAATAAATTATTTTTAAAGAGTCAGAAAGCAGGATGAGTACAGATGTGGTCATCAAATTCTACCATATTAGAATTTTTGGTAAAGCTAGGTTTACTACCAGGTAACAAATCCAAGAACCTAATTACACCAAAAAGTACACCAGATGAAAAAATAAATTGGTTCAGAAAGGTATAGATCAGTACTTTTTAAACAATCTGTAGTGAAGGAAAAATTTTATTGTTGCTGTTATTTTGAATTAAATTTCCAATCTGTTACAGGTCAATACTATCATAAACTAAAAATGAATTACTAGGACTTACAGCTTCCACCTAGAATATAGAAAGCTGGAAAGAATATTACTCATGCACCACCAACAAAAAAAAGCTGGATAATTTGCAAAATCATTGTCTTCATCCTATTAGGAAACTGAGGAAGATAAGGTCTCCATAAAAGTGGGTAAAAATAAGTTCGCATTTTCAGAGGACTGCTAAAATCCAAGTGTTGGCTAGCAGGACAGAAGAGACAAACTCCTGGGAGCTGCAGACCTAGGAGAGTTTACACCTGCTCTTCTCCAAGGAGCTTACTGTGTGCTCGCAGAGATAGACTCAGGGGGCAGGACTGGAGTCCAGGGCAGCTGTCCTCAAGCATACAGGCCTGGAGAAGGGGAATGATGCTGCTACTGGAAAAACACAGAGCTCTTTACAATAACTCCTCCCCTAAAGGAACAAAGGCTTTAAATTACTGGGGTTATGCAGCAAATTCTACCATGTGGGAGCACAGATAAAGACCCACTGCACTTGGGGAGAGAGCAAAAGAATAAAGAACCTCGGGCTTCCCTTGGGGCGCAGTGGTTGAGAGTCCACCTGCCGATGCAGGGGACATGGGTTCGTGCCCCAGTCCGGGAGAATCCCACATGCCGCGGAGCGGCTGGGCCCGTGAGCCATGGCCGCTGAGCCTGCGCGTCCGGAGCCTGTGCCCCGCAACGGGAGAGGCCACAACAGTGAGAGGCCCGCATACCACAAAAAAAAAAAAAAAAAAAGAATAAAGACCCTCTACCCTGTGGGGGAGATAGGAGACAATGCTGGATCCTGACTATTAAAGGTCTTCTAAGGTTGCGGGAGAGGTCATCACTGAGTAAGTCCCACCCCTTGCAGAGCAAAGACTATTACCTAGATAAAGAGAAATACTCCATAGTATTAAAGAGGTCAATTCACCAAGATGACGTAACCATCTTACAACACTAGAGTTCCAACAGAGCTTCAAAATACATGAAGCAAAAAGTGACAGAACTGAAAGGAAAAACAGACAAATTCACAATTACAGGTGGAGATTTCATCACTCTCCTCTCAGTAATCGATAAAATAAGCAGACAAAATCAGTGCGGATGTAGAAGACTTGAACACCACCACTAACCAACTTGGCCTAACTGATATTATGAAGCTCTATATGAAACGACCAAAAATACACACTTTCTCAATGCACATGGAACATTTACTAAAATAACCACATTCTGAGATATAAACAAACCTCCACGAATTTAAAAGAATTTAAGGCATACAAACTGTTATATGACCATACAAAATTAAACTAATAATGAATACAAAAAGAGGTCTGGAATATTGATAAATATATGGAAATTAAGCAACATACGTCTAGAGAACACACGACTCAAACAGGAAGTCATAATGAAATATAGATATTTTTTAATTGAATGAAAATGAAAAGTATAAAATTTGTGGACTTCAGCTAAAATAATGATCAGAGGAAAATTTATAGGACTAAATGCTTATTATATTAGAAACAAAGAAAGGTATCAAATCAATAATCTAAGTTGGTTATTAATAACCTCAAGAGACAAGAAAAATAAGAGCAAATTAAATGCAAAGTCTGTAGGGAAAAAAAGGTTAATAAAGAGTAAAGCAGAATTTTTTTTTTTAATTATGAAAAAGGTCAGTAGTACC
Organism: Globicephala melas; assembly: GCF_963455315.2. Classification (NCBI taxonomy): domain Eukaryota; kingdom Metazoa; phylum Chordata; class Mammalia; order Artiodactyla; family Delphinidae; genus Globicephala; species Globicephala melas. The sequence goes on from NC_083329.1 coordinate 56,701,199, forward strand.
AAAAACCTGCTCCTTGAAAAGATCAATACAATTGATAAACCTCTAGGCAGAGCCAGATAAAAAAAGACAAGATACAAATTATTCATATCAGGAATTAAAGAGGGATATTAATGACATAGATATTAAAGACATTAAAAAGATAATGAAATAATATTCTAAACTAAGCCACAAAATTCAACTTAGATGAAATTGACATCTTTTTAAAGACAAAAATTACCAAAGCTCATACAAAAAAAAAAATAGATAACCTGAATAGGCCTATATTAATCAAAGAAACTGAATGTGTAGTTAGAAATTTTCTGACAATAACTAGGACAAGACAGCCAATCAAAAACTACAGTCTCGGGCTTCCCTGGTGGCGCAATGGTTGAGAGTCCGCCTGCCGATGCAAGGGACGCAGGTTCGGTGCCCTGGTCCGGGAAGATCCCACATGCAGCGGAGCGGCTGGGCCCGTGAGCCATGGCCGCTGAGCCTGCGCATCCGGAGCCTGTGCTCCGCGGTGGGAGAGGCCACAACAGTGAGAGGCCTGCTTACCGCAAAAAAAACAAAAAAACACAAAAATAACACTACAGTGTCAGGTAACTTTACCAGTAAATTTTACCAAACATGTAGATAGAGAATAATACCAATTAGATAGAAATCCATCCAAAAAATAGGAGGTAATATTTCTCAACTCATAAGGCATAACCTCAACATCAAAACCAGATGAAAATATTAAAAGAAAACTATAGACCAATATCCATCATGAACACAAATTAAAAACTTCTCAACAAATATTAGCAAATCAAATCTGGTGATATATTAAAAATACAATATATCATGATCAAATAGTGTATATCTGGGGGAATGCAAGGCTGGTTCAACATTGAAAAAACAATATAATTTCTAATATACACAGACTAAAGAAGATAAATTGTATAGTCACCTCAATAAATAGAAAAACATTTGACGAAATACATCATCAGTCATTTTTTATGATTAAAAGAAAAAAAAAACACTCAGCAAATTAGTGAGAGGGCACCTCCTCAACCTGATAAAGGGATTTACCAAAAATCTATAGCTAACTTCATTCTTATTTGTGAGAGACTAAATGCTTTCCCATTAAGATTGAGAACAAAACAAAGATATCTGTTCTCACTACAGTAATCCCCCATGATCTGCAGGGGGATATGTTCCAACACCCCCAGTGGATGTCTGAAACCACAGATATTACTGGACCTTATATATACCATGTTTTTTCTTCCAATACATACCTATGGTAATTTTAATTTATAAATTACGCAGGGTAAGGGACTAACAACAATAACTAATAATAAAATAGAACAATTACAACAATGCACTGTAATAAAGCCTATGTGAATATGCTTGTGCTCTCGTTCTCTCTCTCTCTCAAAATAGCTTATTGTACAAACTTAATGCCTTTTTCATTTTAACTAAGCACTTATCATGCACTGTGGCTGTAACTTTTGCAGTCTGAGATGTGACAGCAAAACTAGCACGACTGTTTTTTCCTTCTTCACAATTTCATGGAGAGAAGATTCGTTCATACCATAGAGCTTAGCAACATCAGCATGCAATATTTTCTTCCCTTATTAATTTGAGAACTTTCACCTTTTCACTTAAAGGAAAACTTTATGGCTTCTCTTTGGTATATCTGAATTGGTATATCAGCATCACTACTCTTGTGTTTTGGCGACATTATTAAGTAAAATAAGGGTTACTTAAACACAAGTACTGCAATACCAAAAGAGTTGATCTGATAACCAAGGCAGCTGCTAACTGATTAATCGACGGGATACACTACACAAAGGGGATGATTTACATCTTGTGTGGGACAGTGTGAGATTTCATCATGCTACTCAGAACAACATGCCATTTAAAACTCATGAATTGTTTACTTCTGGAATTTTCCATTTAAAATTTTCAGACCACAATTGACCAAGGATAACAAACACAGAAAGCAAAACTGTGGGTAAAGAGGAACTACTGTATTCCCTATTCTACATAGTACTGTGGAATCGTGCTACTAAGATATTGTCCTTCTAAGTACTGCAGTTCTAAGCTGTGGAATACAGCAATAAATAGAAATAAAGAACATACAAATTGAAAGGAGGAAATTCAACTGTATCTGTTCATAGATAACATGATTGTCTACATAGAAAATCTCAAATGATTCACAAAAATATTCCTAGAAATAGTGAGTTTTTAGCAAAGTCACAAAAATAAATCGTACTTTTATAAACTAGCAGTGAACAACTAGAATTTGAAATGTAAAGAACAGTATGATTTAAAATAACAAAAACCACATAAGATACTTATGTATAGACCTAACAAAATATGAGCAAGAGCTATAGCCTGAAAACTACAAAAACACTAATGAAAAAAATCAAAGATTTAAATGAATCAACAGAGATGTCATGTCCGTGAACTTGCAGTCCATATTGTTAAGATGTCCATTGTCCCCTAAATATTCTTTATATATTCTTTATATTCAAACAACTTTATATTCTTTATATTCAAAACAACTCCAGTCAAAGCCCCAGTATCAACAAGCTGATACTGAAATTTTAGGGAAAGGCAAAAGGGCTAAAATAGCCAAAAATATTTTTGAAAAAGAACAATGCTAGGGGACTTACACTATCTGATTTCAAGACATACTATAAAGCTACAATAATCATGACAGTGTGGTATTTGTAAAAGGATAGACCCATAAATCAATGAGACAGAATTAAGATTCTGGGGATACATCTACGTATATATGGCCAATTAATCCTGACAAAAGTACAAAGGTAATTAATTGGAGAAATAATAACCTTTCGACAAATGAAGCTGGAACAATTGGATACCTATATGCAAAAAACAAACTCTGACCTGTAGCATGTACTATGTACAAATAGTAACTAAAAATGGATCATAGACCTAAACGTAAAACCTACCATTATAAAACTTCTGGAAGAAAACACAGGAGAAAAGATCTTACGTTAAGCAAAGATATTTATATATGATACCGAAAGTATGATCTATAAAAGAAAAATTTGATAAATAGGACTCCATTGAAATTGAAAAATTTTGCTCTTCAAAAGATACTCTTAATAAAATTAAAAGGTAAGCTACAGACTGGGATAAAATACGAAACACATTTGTGATAAACAACTTATATCTAGATTTTGTAAAGAACTCTGAAACTCAATAAATATAAATAAAATAACCCAACTAAAAATGGGCAAAAGATTTGAATAGACACTTCACCAAAGAAGATGTATGAATTCCAATAAGCATATGAAAAGGTTGTCAAGATCATTAGTCATTAGGGAAATGTAAACTAAGGCCACAATGAAATATCACTACACACCTACTGGAATGGCAAAAATTAAAACAAAAACAACAAAACTCATCCTGGCAAGTATATAGAACAACTGTAACTTTCACACATTGCTGACTACCATGCAAAGAAGTACAGCCAGCAACTCTGGAAATCAGTTGGACAGTTTCTTACTGAGTTAAACACATACTACCCACAAGAACCAGCCATCATACACCCAGGTATCTGCCCAAAAGAAATGAAATGTATATTAAGGCACAAGTTTAATAGTCACAAAAAAACTGAACATAAATGTTATCAGCAGCGTTATTCATAATAACCAAAATTTGGAGACAACCCAAACATCCCCCGACTTACAAATGGTGGTATATCCATACAATGGAATACTACGTAGCAATGAAAAGGAATGGACTGTTATGTGCAACACACAGATAAATCTTACTTACACTATAATAAATAAAAGAAGCCAGACTTTAACCTACATATTCCATTTGTATGATTTCATTTATTTCTCAAAAGGGCAAAATTTTAGGAACAGAAATCCAATCATTGCTGCCAAGAATTAGGGATAGTAGGACTGACTGACTGCAAAGAGGCAGGAGGTAATTTGTCAGAAGATGCAACTTTTTACCTTGACTGTGGTGGCAATTACTATGTTGTATATGTTTGCCCAGACTCACAGAACTCTACACTAAAAAGGGTGAATTTTACTGTATGTAAATTATTCCTCAGTAGGTCTGACTTTTAAATAAATATCTACTTTACGTATATATCTTGGAAAGACATGCACTAAGTGAAAAAAATCACTGGAAAAAGTAGCATGGATTGTGTCTTCCCATTCACGTGAAAAACTGTGTGGTGAGTTAGCATGTAGGTATAAAATTCTGATTGATGTTAATAGTAGTTACTTCTGTTAAGATGAATATTTAATATGTACTATTTTTGCATTAAAAATAGCTTCTAAAATGAATTGCGAGATATGGAAATGTTACATTCTTTTAAAATTTTCTGAACACTCACTTATAATCTTGGTACTTGTCTCATGGACATTTAGTAATTTTCGGACTGGCACCAGTCCATGGACAACTTGTATAGATAAGTACAGATAATTTCCTGGAATAAAGATGTAACATATATTTTAAAAATTAAACAGTTATGAATGAGCAATATTATAATATGTAATATATAATAATACGTACTTTATTAACCTATTCCCTTTCAGTACACAGTGTTCCTAATAAAAGGACATTGTAAATAAATATGTAAAATACTCCTATTTTTGTTTCATAAATATATTATCTTTCATATGTATTTACCGAAAAATATTCTGGCAGTTAAAATATCAAAATGTGACTAGCTATTATTTCTAGGTGGGCTTATTATATTTAAATTTTCTTTCTTTCCTTGATATTTATTCTCTAAGTTATTACAGTTATACAACAGGGAAGAAAAAGTAGGTCTCTACTTCCTAACACAGGGGAGCAAGGTATTTGGAGCACATCTTCCCATTTCAGAGCCCAAGCTCAGCAAAGACCTATAGGTCCTTTCACAGTATGTCAGCAGGAGTTCCTAGGAGGCCAAATTCTGGGACCACCTCTTCTGGAAAGCACCGCTTCTTTCATACCCTTGTTTACTACATTGCTACTACGTGTGAACTATTATACCAGCTGCTACAGAGGATGAAAAAATGTGTGAGACAGTGTGTGCCTTCAAAGACCTCTGAGCATTTTAGGGGTGATGTGGGGAGGGGGGCTGAGCTCCCCAAAGGCTCTATGGACGAAGGAAACTCCAGATGAGCCATCATCATTGCTAAAATTAATGAGAGAATGGGAGACGTGAAGCTGTTCAAGAACAGGGACCAGTGGAAGCCAAAGCATCAGGTGGGGGGACGGGGGTGAGACCTCACTGCCGTTGTGACTATGATGTAGGCGCCTCATTGGAGCTGGGTTGGAAAGGTCAGTGGAGGCCATATCACAATGACCAGTAAGGGCCCAGATGAGGACTTTGGGCTTGTTGACACTGGGAAGACACTGAAGACTTATACAGGGAAGACAGACCCACTAGAGCCACGTGAAGTTGTACCTTGGTTGGCTGTGTAAGTAGCACTGGGTAGTGTAGTGAGGCTGGTCCAGGGAGAATCTAGAGGTGATCGGACCAGTTACTGGAGGGGAGGGTAATTAGGATTTTAACCAGGGCAGGATACATGGAAAGAGGAGAACACGAGGGAGGTCCTGGAAGGTATCAGCTGTTCAAATATCACAACTGAGTATATATAAAGGATGAGAAAGGAAGGAGAGGAAAAAGATGACTCAAAGTTTGAGATGCAGATGGGACATCCAGGGGGGATATGGAGAATAATAATAGGTTCAGGGAACCTAATAAGTGACTAGTGAAGTGGGAAGAATGGCATCAGAGACAGAGCTCTGCTGGTGACAGAAAACAGAGGTGGCTTTCTGGGGACACCCAGAGAAGTTTCTTCAACCAGAGGCTATCGGAAGGGAGTCTTAAAAGGCGTATCTCGGGAGTGAGACATCTGTACTCGGTATTACAGGCCCATGGCAAGATCTGAATGGATACGGGGAGTGACGGGGGTTTGCTGGTTGGGAAGCGGGTCATCTGCACAGTTTATGTTGAAAGAGAAGATGCACTCCCCAACGGAGACAACAAAGTGAGGCCAGGGCTGGGACGAGGAGTACAGCAGAGGCAGGGAAGCAAGGGAGGCTCTCGGACGCTTGTATGAATGAGTGAAAGGAAGACAGGACCCAACAGAGAGGCTGAGCGGTGTTCGGAGGGGTGGCGAGGTCATGTGGACCATGCAAGGACAGGTAAGCAGAAGAAAGCTTCAGAAGGTGGTGGGCAAATTAATCAGGGACAAGGAGAGACCATATGTGGCTCTTGGGAACTTGGGTGTGACCCTGGGGAGAGCCGTGTCTATACAGTGCCAGGCGAAGAAGCCAGACAAGTTTTAGGGCCCTGGGCATGATGTGAACGGTAGAGTAATCGGGGTGAGGCTGTGTTGTAAGTAAGGCACTGAGGGCAAGAGAGAAATCGAGGAAGAGGGGGAGGACGGAGGAGGGGAAGGAGGTAGCTTGGAGCAGGGGTGGTAGCAAAGCTAGGCAAAGCTTTCTTTTTTTTTTCAAGAATCCATGAAACTTCATCTTTCAGGTAGGAGAAAGAGCTAGTAGTAAGAGCAAAAGGCTATAAGGGCTGGAGTGATTATGTCCCTGAGGAAGATGCTTGCTGGCAAGAGGTCTGATGGCGATGAGGGAGTAGATAGCTCATCTTTGGCTGAAACAAAGGTTCTCAAACTTTCGCAGCTCATGGTGCCCTTAGTATCTCAGTAATTTTTTTTATGGAGAGCTCAGAGACCCAAAGAAATACCTAGCAGTTCCATTTCATGGAGCAACTTCATAAGTACTTATGTCCTAACAACTTAATAGCCATTTGACAAAAATAATACACATCAGTGGAAAGAGAACATTTTTATTCCATTCTTCTTTACTAAGGGGGTGTGTGCGCCTGCTTGTCGGACACTGCACTACTTTCCAAACCTTGGAATCACTACCACTTGCGTTTCCTGTTCTATGTCGATTTCACACCGTACTCACTTTTTACCAGAGCAATGGCCACCAAAACGCACCTTGGCAAAGTAAGATAATATCGAAAAAAAATGTAGTATGATCTAATGCAGAAACTGTGAATTACCTCAATGGGCAGTTTACACAGTGTCTGACCAACACTGCATATAGCTGTGTTACCTTCAAACACTTAAAATATCCTGTAGCGGGGCTTCCCTGGTGGCACAGTGGTTGAGAGTCCACCTGCTGATGCAGGGGACACGGGTTCGTGCCCCGGTCCGGGAAGATCCCACATGCCGCGGAGCGGCTGGGCCCGTGAGCCATGGCCTCTGAGCCTGCGCGTCCGGAGCCTGTGCTCCACAACAGGAGAGGCCACAGCGGTGAGAGGCCCACATACTGCAAAAAAAAAAAAAAAAATCCTGTAGCGTCCCTGTGACTGTGCTGTGGCACTCTGGGGAGCCTCAGCACACAGTTTGGGAATGACAGGGCTATAGGGGGGATAGGGAGAAAGAGAGAATGAGAATGAATAAATGCACAAACGAATGGAGGAGGGACACAGGGCTTCCTAAGGTGGAGAGAAGGGGTACTGAGGAGGGTCAAGAAAGCAGGCATCCAGGCCATCACCCAGTGGTTCTCCAGCGTAGCAGCCTTTATTCCACTAATTTACTTTTGAAATGAGGATCTAAGAGGCAGAAAGGTGGGGTAGGCAGATTCCTCCCTGTACAGCCAATATAACCTAATGCAGTTTCAGGATGACCAGTTCTTACCACCCCAGCTTACCTGCAGGGTGTGAAAGTCCTCAGCTAATTTGCCACATGACTCATTAACCAGGGGAAATCATTTAAGTGAACACTGGCTACATACTGACCAAGGTCACTGTTTAACCTTCAGGAAAAAATGACCCTTGACCACCTGCATACAGCCAAAATGTGCCACAGGCCCCGGAAATGCCAACACCCCGCTCTTGAAATATGTTGGAGGCCTGCTTGGCTCTGGGCCTAGAGAGGCCACTGAAGTGTTAGGAGCCAGTGAAAGGGGGAAGGGTTGGTGGGGTGGGGGGAAGTGGGGGTTGGTGCATGGCAAGGAGGGAGCACCAGGAAGTCAGCCCCCGGGGTGCGAAAGGCAGGGTGAGCTCCCCTCGGAGCTAGTGAGTCAGCTGCCCAAGGCCAGCGGATTAACAAGGAGTGAGGGACACATGCCCAGACACCAACCTTCCACTTGACTCAGACCTCACCTTCTGCAGGACACCCCCTGAAGTGTCCCCTACTTTCCATTCCTTTAATTAAAGGTATGGAGGGGAACTGGACAAAGTGCAGAGAAGAGGTTAAAGGGAAGTGAATTAACCTTTCTGAAGAAAGATTAATAGAGTCCAAGTTTTCCCCAGAAAGGCAGCCACGGGTAACTTACCATATATTCAAAGATTTCACACACACACACACACACACACACACACACACACACACACACACACCACATTTCCTTCAGGGGACACAGTACACACTAAAACAGGGACAGTTTGGGGTGGGCATAATAGCAAAGGGAAAAGCTATTCACATTTATGGAGTACTCACGATTTTACAACCTTAGCGTGGATATTATTTCACAGTTGAGGAAAGTGAGCTCATAGAGATTACTAATTTGTTCAAAGTCGCACAGCAAGTAAACAGTGGCCCTGAATCCAAACCTCTTCTTTCTTAACTCACTTATACCACCCACCCAACTCCCCATCACCAGATTAAAATTCACAAGAGACCCCTGAGGCCTCAGAAGGTGGTGTTCTTACAATTTAAGAGGGCTAATGTTTCTTGGTGTCTTGTATTTACTCAACAGTGTATCTGAACCATCTATTATATATATAGCTCCTAACTCTTGTAATTCATTCAAAAATTTAAAATAGAAAACAATTCTAAGATACCAAAAAAGAACACAGCAGATGTCTGTGTACCCTCTGCTATCAAACAAATGTTAGTATTTTACCAGATTTGCTTCAGATATTCCATCTCTCTGTAAAACATGTCCAGTATAGCTAAAGCTATGCCCTATTGCATCGATCGTTCTCTCTCTTCACAGTCACCCACTATCCTGGGGCGAGTATGTAACATCCCACATTTGTCTGAATAATTTTACTTCATTAGTATGTATCCATAAATAATACATACTATTAAGCACACTTACATACATGGCATCATACTCAAAGTATATTTCTGCAACTTGTTTAACTTAATATTATGTTTTGAGATTGAGAACTTGTTAACTTATTTTAACTGTTTCATGGTATGCCACAATATCAATACCCATTTTTTTTTCCTGTTCCCCTACTGAGGGGCAGCCAACCCGTGTATTAGTAATCTAGGGCTATCACAACGAAGTACCAGAAACTTGATGGCTTCAACAACAGAAAATTATTTTCTCCTAGTTCTAGAGGCTAGAAGTCTGAAATCAAAGAGCTGGCAGGGCCATGCTCCTTCCAAAGACTCTAGGGGAGAATCCTCTCTTGCCTCTTTCAGCTTCTGGCAGCCTTGGGCATTCCTTGGCTTGTGGCTGCATCACTCCAATCCCTGCCTCCAACTTCACACGGTCTTCTTTTCTATGTTTCTGTATATCCAAATCTCCCTCTCCTCCTTTGTCTTATAAAGACACTGTAATTGGGTTAGGGTTCACCCTAATCTGCGATGATCTCATCTCCATTCTTAACTCAATTACATCTTCAAGGACTTGCATTCCAAATAAAGTCATATTCTGAGTTTCCGAGTGGACATGGATATTTGGGAGGATGTTATTCAACCCACCCTCACCTGTCCTGTTTTTTTTTTTTTTTTTTTTTTTTGCTATTATCCATATGCTGCAGTGAACAGCCTTACACATCTCTCACGTCTCTACAGGCACTGAATGAGGGCTGTCCTAGGGCTGACATCCGGAAGTAAGATTGCTGGAGTGCAGGTTTTACTTTATTAATGTGATGCCAAGTCACAGTCCCACCAGCAATGGATGTGTTCCCCTCTCTGCACATCCTTGCCCCAACCTGACGGTGGTATTAGCTTTTTCCAGACTGATGGGTATGAAGTGGTATTTCACCGCTGTGTTATTTTGTCTTTCCCCAGCTAATCTGTATTTCTTTAGGGAGAAAACTCACAACCACCACTTGATGACGATGGCAAGAAGGCTGGGAGTGGTAATGGGCCAGGTTTTCTATCCAGATCCTTCCTGACACTATGGGATTCTAAGCCCATATGTGAACTGGTTTCCTCTCTGGGACCACCTAACTCAAAGAACTCAGACTGACTGTTTTTCTTCCTATCTAAGGTCAGGCTAAGCACTTCAGTGGAGATAAAAAACAGTAAGACAAGATTCTCACCCTCAAAGAACTCACAGTATTGTGGTGAAAAAAGGGCTTTCATGCTCACAACAGGATTGAGGATGGCTGTCAGAGAAACCGTGTAGAAAACAACCAGACTACAATCTGCTTGAAAGCAAGAACTGGGTTCTGTTCCCACTGTGTTCCCAACACTTCGGCCCACAGTAGGCCCTCAGTAAAGACTTGTTACATGGACACAGGAAGAGCTGTAGAGTTGTTTGAGCCACTGAATAAACATGGGTTGGAACAGTGATAGCAAATTTCGTAAAGGGATGGGGCACTGCTGAATGAGCAGGAGGTACAGAATCTGGGTAACTGGAGTCAGGGGAGCAGGGCTTCTGAACATCTCCAAGATGGACCACCACCATCTGGACTGACACCAACAAAGCCCCCTCTCCCAGGCATCGAGTAGAAGCAGTAGTGACAACAGCTTACACCTCTTACAGGTCTTTGCTGCATACCAGGTACATAATGAATCCATACCAAACACTTCATTTAATGCTCACAACAGCCCTAAGAAGGAGGCACTATTATTATCGCTACTATGTGGAGGCTCAGAGATTAGTTTAAGTGAATTGCCTATGGGTCCCCAGCTTGTGAAATGGTAGCACCAGGAATAAAGCACAGATCTCTCTCTCCCAAGGCCATGTTTTTAACCTCTCCCCCACCTCTTTTTTATTTTCATCTGTGGTAAAATACACATACCGTACATCATCATTTTAGCCAGAGTACAGTTCAGTAGTATTAAGTACATTTACATTGTTATACAACCAATCACTGCCTATTCCTCCAAGCTGCCGGCAACCACCATTCCTTCTGTTCCCATAAGTATGACTGCTCTAGGTACCTCATGTAAGTAGAATCAAACAGCATTTGTCATTTTGTGGCTGGCTTATTCCACTTAGCATAAAGTTCTCAAAGATCATCCCAGTTACAGCCTGTGTCATAACTTCCTTCCTTTTTAAGGCTGAGTAATATTCCATAGTATGCATATACCACATTTTATTTATTCATTCATCCATCAGTGGACAGCTGGATTGCTCCACCCTTTTGGCTACTGTGAATAATGCTGCTATGAACATACACATATCTTTCTGAGACCCTGCTTTTGATTCTTTTGCATATGTACCCAGAAGTGGAATCGCTGGATCATATTACAATTCTATTTTTAATTTTTTGAGGAACCGTCCTGCTGCTTTCCTCATAGCATTTTGCATTCCCATCCAGAGCGCAAAAAGATGCCAATTTCTCCACATCCTCTTAAGCTCTCTTTTATACTGCTGCCCAAAAGCAACCTCACAGTGAAATGGCGGCTAAATTAACCATACATCCTCAAACCAAACCCAGCCAAAGCGAGACTGGCTTCACGTCAGCTGCCAGCCAGCCACCCATAGCAAGACAGAGTTATTGCTTAAGAAACAAGCTCATCCTCTAATGCAGGAAGGCATGCCAGGCCACCACGCCTGGGTCCCCGTCACTTGAAGGGGCTGCCCTGAGCTCAGAGACACTTCCTCGGTACCCAGGAAGTGCCTAAAAGGAGCCCATGCTACACTTCCCCAGGTGTCTCGTGACCTCCCTCCTCCCCCAACGTTCAGTTTCTTTTCCATTGCCTACATTGTCAGTGATTACGGTGAAAAGCTGTGTCAATTGCTTCTTTGTCTGAGGGAAGGACATTTATCATTTGCTGTTCTGAATCTGAAAACATCATAACCCACCCATGGGTGGTGGCTCACGTTACACTCTGTAATTTCAGTTAGTGAGTTAATGGGAAAGATGCATTAACATTCTGTTTGTGGTTTAAAATACATATTTACACAGTTTGACTTTTCATATCCCCAAACTTATAATTTATTCATCATTATGTTCCCTATTTTCTGCTCTTAAACATTAACTGCCCTCATTTAGGTGATGAAAGATGGGGAGGCAGCTGCTGTGGTTCCGTGCATCTGGAAAGCCGATCATCTCAAGGCAGAGTGGAGCACGCTTGCCCAGTGGTTGGGGAAGGAAAAGGCTCTGGCCGAAATCTCCAAGTTAATGGGTTCACGCAGGGCTGTTGCCTCCATACAAAACAGACAAGGATGACTGAGCAGGAGCCTTGCGTCAACTCTACCGTTTTATGTTCGGGGCCAGACAGAGCCACGACTCTGACCGTGCATACATACCAAGAGCTCAGATTCCCACCCAGAGCGGCTGTAGAGGATCCCAGGACACCAGTAAACTTCCTGCTTCATCTTCCTATTTGTTTTACTATAAAATGTTCTTCATTTTTGGCCAGCGCATTTAACTTCTCCAACTCATCCTTAAATCAGAAATGTTACTCTGTATTTCCACTGACAGTTGAATAAAGGCAGGAATTGCTGCCCAGTGGAAGGGATGCAGGCTTTGGGGTCGGACAGACATGGGTTCGGATCCCAGGTCTGCCACTGACCAGCTGTAGGAACGTGGGTGAGTCACCGAAATTCTGAGTCTCGGTGATTTCATCCCTAACGGGAGGGAGATAAAAGCTACCTCATGAGCAATGGCCAGTGACTGTGGTGCACGTTTTCTGGACCAGGGCATAGCACTCCACACATTACATCTCATTCGGTTCTACTCCAGTCCTGTATAAAGAATGGCAAGGGAAGTGTCGTTTTCACCTCTACCCACAGAGTCCCACGCGATGACTTCCGGAGACTAGAAACTTATAAAGGTTTGGTGCTTGCTGCAATTAATCACACGGACAGAAGAATCATCATATCTAACTAATGAGGAGAATTAGGAAGCCTTTTGTCTAGAAAGAAAGTCAAAGACTGAGAAAGGATCCCATCAGAATCAACAGAATCACAATGTGGATAAATAAAAATACTGGTTCATTTTACCCTAGAATACGGGAAGGGAGAAGGGAATCCTGAAGCTTGAGTGAGGAAGTAACTTTGAAGATGACACAACAATTATTTTACTGACCTTGTAAACTCACTGCCTCCTGAGTTGGTACAGGCTGAAAGACTGATGTAGTCCAAAAAAGGATTATGTGAACTCACCAACCAACATAGACCCGTAAGGAATCACTTGGCCGTTAACAAAATAAGTACTTAGGAAATAAATTGGGTGCCCACCAGACTCCCCCTCTGAGGGCCTGCCTTCCCTCCTGCCTGGTTCCTCATTCAGAAATTGTTACTTCTTAATTCACGTTCCATCCCCTTGGGGCCTTCCTACATGCTGGAAACCAATTACATCCCTACCCCCGAAGTCTCAAGACACAATAGCTCCAAAGACTAGACACATTTTAATAGAAGCCTCCTAGAGAGAAATGAATCTACCCTGAATCAGAGGAACAAAGCTTTGGAGAAAAGGGGAAGGTACTGTGGGGAAGGAGCTTCTCCTCCCTCTGGACATCCAGCTACATCCTATCCCAGAGAGAGAGAAGACGGCCATGGAAGGAGCAGAACGGAGCGTCCTCTCTGCTGTAACCCTGTCACCAGCCTCGGCTAGATTAAAGCAGCGACGGGTCAGTCTCTTCTCCATCAATGCCACTTTTGGACAGCTCACACGGTTCAAGAGTTCTTTCTATACTCTCCAACACCGGGCAAATCGAAGTCTGTGTCACTGAGCTACGGCATGATGGTTGCTGGTTGATCTCTCTCCTTTTGGGTTTTGGCCTGCGCCCGTGTACCCCGGGCTCGCTGGTCCTGCTTCTGGCCTCTGAAGGAGGACAGCAGATACTGATGCCCTCTTCCCCTTGAAACCCTTCAGATCCTGAAACCATTCCTTCTGGCATGCCCCTAAGTTCTTTCTTTTCCAAGCTGAAAGTCTCCAGCTCCTTCTACAGTTGTTCTGATGATCGAGCTTTGAGAGTCACCATTTATCCCCCTAAAACAATCCTATATGACTGACTTTTCATGGTAGATGAGAATTTTTACCTCTCTCGGGACAATCTCCAGGATGGGGTGTGAGATGCATATGCTCATCCTATATGGAAGTTATAAAGAACAGGAGGGCATAAAATTCGCGTCAGAGCCTCTAGGAACCTTAGAAATAATCCAGTACTCATTCTACTTTGTAGAGAAGGTCACAGAGCAAGTTAAGTGGAAAAACCTAGTTGTGAGTCCTGGCCCTAAAATTCTAAGGCACAACAAATAATTCTGCTCTACACTGCTCCCTTGGATGAAGATAACAGGAGAGAACACATCAGGTACTAGGGATCACATGAGTATCCCTGTGTAATTCCTCCACCTGACACTGGGGTGCACTGGCACACCACCCACCCCCACCCCACCCCCAGGCGGATCTGAATGCCTGCCAATGCTGGGGATGATTTACAAGGCCTGGGAGATGATTTTCCAAGAAAACACTCCACATAATTGGCCTTTGGTATATCTTCTCGGTGGTGATTTATGTGTCTAGGACAAGCCAAAGAACATCCCTCCCCACCTCTGCAAAGCCTCTGGTCCCTGGCCTTCAGAGTTCAGCAAGTTTCTGGCCAGAGAATGTTCTTCCTCTCCGCCCACTCAGCCTTTTTTTTTTCTGTGGTTTGCAATCTCATTTGCTAAATATACTAAGATGCCCTGTACACAGCGGTCTGTAGTTCCAAAGTGTGCCTGACTTCCTTTGGCTGGGAGCATCACTCATAAATCTCTGTGGGGCAGCTGCCATCCATTAATATCCATGACCCACCAGGACTAAAAGTTCAAGTTCTTTCACAGCGATGCCTTTTTCGTTCAAGACCCTCCATGAGAGTAGAACCCCACCCCCTCGACCCCCCACAAGAAGTACCCAGCAGAGCAGTAGGCCCAGAAAAGGCACTTAGTGAACACTTACAGAATGGAACGCTTAAAAATATTTAGGGGGTAACTTCAAACTTGGGCACTTATATAGGAGTGTTGAGTGACAATGGCAGGCCGCAGCTAAAGGACCCTGATGCAAACCCAGATGATGAGTAAGATGAAGTACATTCTGAGTGGAGGAAGCCAGGGCTTATTGAAGAAACAAGCAGTAAAAAGTTTCCCAGCCTTGCAAATAGCTTCAGATTTTTGCTGCTTTCTACCAGCCCCATTGACCTCGCTACTGCCAAGCAGCCCCTGAAGGATCTTCTGGAAGGTGAGGATCTCCCAGAGAGGGAAAGGTAGAAAGTGTGGATTGCCAAGAGCAGAACACTTTTACGCAGGTTTGGAAAGACACACTGGTTACATATACCCAGCTGAGCAGGCCCCGCCAGCAAGGAAGTGCTCTCAGCTCAGGCAGGGCTGGGCTTTCTTGAGAGAACGGGGCAGGGGGTGTGGGCTACAGGAACACTGGAACACATGCTTGTTGACCCCCAGTAGGGGTGTTTGGCTTAGCACAGGTCAAGGGTCTTTGAGAAGACTAAAAATGGGGGGCGGGCAGAGCAGAGAAGGAGGAGGCGTAAGGAGTGGAAAGACCAGTTATTGACTCCCATGAGTGGGGACAGCGGCTGCGGGCAGCTGCCTGTGCTTCGGCAAACATTCCTCCGTCTGCAGACCGGCTATTTTCTGGTGACATCCTGGCAGGGCAAGAGAGAGTGCCAGGATCACTAAGGAAAAGGGCAGATGTTTGGGTTACATACAAATGAATGCCTGGAGGCAAGTCTCACCTGCGGATCAGAGGGACTTCCTCTGCAGGACTGTCCTCCCTTGACTATCCCCAGAAAGCACCTCAAGATGGTTGGGGACAGGACAGAGAGCTGGTCTCCAAGGACCCAGGGTGAGGGTGGAACTAAGAGAAAGGAAAATGTCACCACCTCTAGGGGGTGGGAGTCATATGGGGCCGTAAAGCAGCCCCTGCCCACCCCCGGCCCTGCCCCAGCAAGGCCATTCTTCAGAAGTGCATGCGTGGGGTGAGCAGGCTTGTTCTTGGCTAGCGAAAGATGCTTTCTCCTCCCAGCTGCTCCAGGGGACTGTAGAAAATACAGTGCAAGATTGCATTACCAATTTCTGTTGGCCTAACACAATGAAAACCCATATCTAATTTGCTGTCCACTATCCCCCAGGTCCCCTTCAGCATTTACTGCTTTCCAAATATCTTCCTCCCATTGAATATGTGTTTCAGATTATTTGTCCCCAGATGTATTAGGATGCATTTACCGCAGCTGAATCTCATCTAGTGATTTCCTGTCCATATGCCTGACAGCTCCAGGTCCCTTTATGTCATGTCTCTGTCATTGGTGGGGCTTGTAATACCTCTCCATTTAGGGCAATATACAGATTTAATTAGCATATACTTTATAACTTTTTCTAAGTTATACAGAAGGATGCAGAACACAACTGACACAACAATCCCTGTGGCACCCCATAGCCTCTGAATCACATTACTTGTCTCTCTCCAACGCCACAATGAAGTGGTCCATTCAGCACACCAAAAGAGTTTTGCTGGGTTCCTTTAATCATGAAATAGGCAAAAGGATCCTTAGGCCAGGGTAATGAAAATTACATTGAACCAGGACCTAGGAGAAGTAGATTCCAGCCGCAGCTCTGCTGATAGCTATGAGCTATATGACCTTGAATATGTCCCTTCTGTGTTCATTTAGTTAGTAGTGAATATGTTTGTTATTAGTCTTCATAAAACATTTAAGAAAGAATAATTCTGATAATAACAATGCTAACAACAGCTAATTTTTTTACATGTGTACTTAAAGAAATTTTTATTGAAGTATAGTTGATTTATAATATTGTGTTAGTTTCAGGTGTACAGCAAAGTGATTCAGTTATATACATTTTTTTTCAGATTCTCTTCATTATTGGTAATTTCAAGGTATTGAATATAATTCTCTGTGCTATACAGTAAATCCTTGTTGTTTCTCTATTTTATATACAGTAGTTTGTATCTGCTATTCCCATCCTCCTAATTTATCCCTCCCCCTGCCCTTTCTCCTTTGGTAACCACAAGTTTGTTTCCTATATCTGTGAGTCTGTTTCTGTTTTGTCAGTAAATTCATTTGCATTATTTTTTAGATTCCACATATAAGTGATATCATATAATATTTGTCGTTCTCTGCCTGACTTACTTCACTTAATATGATATTCTCTAGGTCCATCCATGTTGCTGCAAATGGCGATATTTCATTCTTTTTATATGGCTGAGCAATATTCCATTTGTGTGTGTGTGTGCGTGTGTGTGTGTATACACGCCACACCTTCTTTAACAATTCTTCTGCTGATGGACACTTAGGTTACTTCCATATCTTGGCTAACAATAGCTAATTTTTATCAAGCTCCTACAGTGTGCCAGATACCTTACATTATTTCTAACCATCATTTCACCATGCACCTGTGAAATTAAGTGTTGTAACCTGCACTGTGCAGATGAGAAAGCCGAATTGAGTTTACTGGACTAGCTGAAGGTCAAAATGGTTAAAAGGTGTGACTTGAACTGACATCTTTCTTATTTAAAAAACATAATATTCTTGGGCTTCCCCGGTGGCGCAGTGGTTGAGAGTCCGCCTGCCGATGCAGGGGACGCGGGTTCGTGCCCCGGTCCAGGAAGATCCCACATGCCGCAGAGCAGCTGGGCCCGTGAGCCATGGCCGCTGAGCCTGCACGTCTGGAGCCTGTGCTCCGCAACGGGAGAGGCCACAACGGTGAGAGGCCCACGTACCGCAAAAAAAAACCAAACAACAAAACAACAACAAAAAAAACAATATTCTTGTTGAGCCCTCTGGATGTTAAGAAAGAAGAGGTATTGAAGTCAAGGGCTCCTCTTCCACCAAGCTTCTCCTGTCCCTAGCCGTTTGTCCAGATCATAACAAACATCTCTTCCTCAGTTCATGAAATTTGCTTGGGAGAGTGCCATACACCAAGCCTTCTGCTAGACAAAAAGTCTTCAGCCATGAACGATTCAAGGTTCTCAGAGGTTCACCCTTGAACCTCATCTTTACCATAGTATCCAGATAAACAGGTGTCACTGGGTAGGATTTCACGGTTAAGCAAGGATCAACCAGCTGCTTCCCTACAGCACTCCCTAGAGCCTTTGATGATATCCCAATGTAAGTTAGATGGCTCCCAAAGGGGGCAGGGGGATATAGCACTTCCCACCCTATTTAATTGCAGTAACCTTTTAGGTGCAGCATCTAAAAAAAACCAGTCTTCCCTGGAACAGACTTGTAAACATGCTGCAGTAATGGACCTGAAGGGGACAGGTGTCTTCCCAAGCACTAAGCCTTCAGCTAGCTCTTGTCTACCTCTGGACTCCCCTAGCACAGACTGTCTAGAGGAGGCCTGGCACACATGGACTACATTGTCTAGTGTTACTAGATAACTTTCCCTGTTTATGGCCACAACTGAAAGCTCACAGAAGTCAGAGAAGGTATTTAATCCATCCTCCCTAACCTCAACGCTTCTCTTTTATTTATTCATTTCTTTTTTCCCCCTATATATCCCATTTTAATTCCCTTTCCCATTATACATACCCACTCTAATGTTAAAATGAGTCCTTGCAAAGTATGTTTGTGGTTTTGTTTCCATATGTTTTAAAATATTTAAGTAGTACTATGCATATATTTTATTTTGTTTCCTAGTTTTAAAATTAAGCACTGTGTTTTTTCTTTTCTTTTTTTTTTTTTTGCAGTACGCAGACCTCTCACCGTTGTGGCCTCTCCCGCTGCGGAGCACAGGCTCCGGACACACAGGCTCAGCGGCCATGACTATCGGGCCCAGCCGCACCGCAGCATGTGGGATCTTCCCGGACCGGGGCACGAACCCGTGTTCCCTGCATCAGCAGGCGGACTCTCAACCACTGCGCCACCAGGGAAGCCCAGCACTGTTTTTTAAACATCATTGTTTTAAAATGTAATTTTATTATTATTCAGGTATGGTGAGGCCAATCAGGAGATGATCGCCATTGAGAAGATAGTTACTCACAGCTCCCAAGAGAAGGGGGAATGTCATACCATACAGGGTCACACGGGGAAACACCAGGGCCAGTCAGGAGGCAGAGGGAGTGAGGCAAAAGCATGGGCCAGAGGCTTCACTGTGTTTTTTTGCAGGAAGTAAGGGTAATGTAAGGTAAGCAGGCTTAGGAATGGCTAGTTTGAGTGATCTCAGTAGCTTCTGGGGTGTAGACTCTGTCCTGAGTTGACTGGTACCTGGCTCTGGCATGATGAGAACAGAGGAATATTGCCTCCTGGGGTGTAAGAGCAAGATAGAGGAGGTGAGTCAGAGTATGGGCTCTGGATTGGTGAGGGATCCCCGGTGAGTTATTTGCCATCTCTAAGACTGGTGAACCCTGGGAAGGGGAGTCTCTCCTGAGTCAGCCAGGCCCCAGACGCCAAGGCATCAAGAATACAGAAAATAAGAGAATGTAATTAACACAATCTAGCCCATGCCGCTCGGCATCCACTGAATCTTTGCGTCTAATGGTTGCACAGTTCTCCAAGGCAGGCATCCCCACAATCTCCCAGTACTGCCTTCAACTCAAAGTTGTCTTCACCTCTCCACCAACACAAATAATACGGTAATGAAAATCCTCATACACACCTCCTACGGTCCTATGTAAGAATTTTATTGGGATGTATATCTTAGAATAGAATTGCTGGGTCACAGGGTATGAATATATTAATTCAACTCAATAGGGCCAGCCTGTACTCCTACCAGTAGTGCACCAATATCTACCATTATACCACCAACATTTACCATTATCTGGCTTTTTAATTGTTCTAGTCTAATAGGTTATAATTTATTCCTATATTATCTTGCATTTTTCTTATTTCTAATACACTTGATTTCATTTAGCTTTGTTCCCTGTAACAACTCCATATATGTTTGCTAAATCAATTCTAGGTGAGCACTGAACAACTAATGGAAAATGCTAGAGCCACTGGTGCAAAGGCTGCCTAGCTCTGGCTCATCATGCCAGAAATTCATGGGCAAAGGCACTAGCTATAACTGAAATAAATAAATCTTTGTTTGGGGCTTTTATGAATGAGACCAGAGGCTGACGCAACCATTTAGGAGACAAACCTCCTCATTTTGAACACCTTGCCTCAAAATGACAGAGAGGGATGCCCAGGCTGAGGAAGGGGTACAAGGGAAAGCCCTGCTAGGTCAAGTTTATAGCTGGAGGCTGAAGGACTAAGATTTGCAATTGCAAAGAGCTATCTCATTTCCATGCTACTGGGTTCTATGGCATGACATCACTGAAATCTTTACATAAGAGGAGATATACTTCATTAAATATGAGCTAAACAAAGCAGAAATCTACACCATAGAGTAAGAGATGGGATTTAATATCCATATTAGATAACATGCATTTATAACTATAAATGTAAATAAATACATATGAACATATAAACATGCTCGTCTTGTAAGCAATTATCGTTATACGTCCATGTTTCATATTCATATATCAGTGTGTTTCTGTAGATGATTTTTCTCCTCTCTAAATAAACTACAAACCCAATGTCTAAGCTGTACCCAGTTTAGTCCCTATTCTCAAATCCACATACATAGATGGATTTCTTTGGTCCCATCTTCGGCAATTAGTAGGGTTAAAAAGAAAATGAAAACATAACACATTAATAAATATATATATATATATAAAACATATAACGTTCTATACACAATCCCTGGCTATATGTGATTTTATATAAAATACACCATAGGCAATCTAATAGTGATACTTTTATTTAAAAAGTGGACAAGTGTTAAATGTGAATATACTAACTGGAGGCTGATAAAACATTTGATGCTGTACATACTGGGAAACATAAAAGTGTCAGCAGGGCCATTCCAGATATTTCTCTCTCAACTTTATTTTCTTCTCTGCCCTCAATAAGGAAGTCTTTAGGGGAGCTGCTTAAAGTAAGCTGGCTGCGGCAGTCCTGGTTCCCGCCAAGGGTTCTTGGATGGAGGTGTCATGGAGACACAGACCACCTCAAGACGGGTGATGGCTAATCTGCTCATTTAAAACATAAGCACACTTCCAAAGAAGACATGCAGATGGCTAACAGGCACGTGAAAAGATGCTCAATGTCCCTAATTATTAGCGAATGCAAAGCAAAACCACAATGAGATATCACCTCACACCTGTCAGAATGGTTATCATCAAAAAGTCCACAAACAACAAATGTTGGACAGGGGGTAGAGGAAAAGGAACCCTCCCACCATACTGTTGGTGGGAATGTAAATTGGTGCAGCCACTATGGAAAATAGTAATGGAGGTTCCTCAAAAAACTAAAAATAGAACTACCACGTGATCCAGCAATCCCACTCCTGGATATATATCTGGAAAAACTGAAAACACGGATGCAAAAAGAGTTGTGCGCCCCAGTGTTTATAATGGCACTATTTACAATAGCCAAAATATGGAAGCAACCCAAATGTCTATCAACAGATGGATGGCTAAAGAAGATGTGGTACATATATATACAAGGGAATATTACTCAGCCATAGAAAAGAATGAAATTCTGCCATTTGCAGTAATGTGGATGGACCTCAAATATATGCTCAGTTAAATAAGTCAGAGAAAGACAAACACCATATAATATCACTTATACGTGGAATCTAAAAAATAATACAAATGAACGTATAGCAAAACAGAAACAGACTCACAGACAGAGAAAACCAACTAGTGGTTACCAGAGGGGAGTGGGAAGGGGGTAGGAACAAGTTGGGGGTATGGGATTAAGAGATACAAAGTACTATGTATAAAATAGATAAGCAAGAAGGATATGTTGTATAGCACTGGGATTTATACACCATTATCTTGTAATTACTTTCAACAGAGTATAATCTGTAAAAGTACTGAATCACTAAGCTATATGCCTGAACCTAGTATAATATTGTAAATCCACTATACTTCAATAAAAATTTTTTTAACTAAAAAAAACATAAGCATACTCTGACTTGCCATAGGCTTTTAGAAGAGGCATTGGCTTCTCAGTGCACAGCCTATTCTACTCTCTACCTTATGCAGATGGGACAAACGATGCCCTGGGTACACCCATCCACACATCGGCCTGAATTAGCTAGTAAGTCACAATGCAGTAGCTAATAACAGCCATAAAGCCTTTCAAGTTTTACAAGGTGTTTATAATGGGCAACTCACCATGATTTATATGAAAAACATGAGTCAGCTCCTGAGACAAAGCTGATATGTGGACAGTGGCCTTGTAGTGTGACCTCTAGCAAGCATCCAAATAAATTGCAGAATGTCCCTCTGGCCCAAGGCTGGCCCCTGTTTCATAAACATATGTTCAGAGCACCGCTTGATAGGAGAGTGCTGGTGCATGCCGGCTCTCCACTGGTGATTGGCCATGCGGAAGAAGGTAATCAGCTCCATGTAGCTCAATGCAGTACAAGGTGATAAATACCAAGGATAGTTTAGGACCATCCCTATGTCTGGCCCCCTGAGGTATAACAGAAGATATATTAGATTCACTTCCCACACCCCCAGTTGAGAAAGCAAGATGGATACATGCAAATATTAGAAAATATAATATGGTTTGTAAGGGGCTATTTAAAGGGAAGGTCTGGGGTATGGGAATTACCGAGGCCAATTCCATGAGAGGGTTTCATGAAGAACAGGGTCTGAGTTGGGCCACGGAGGATGAGAGGAATTAATCAGAGAGAGAGATAAGGAATCATAGCCCCGAGAAGGAGAATGAGTGCATGAAGATACTGGGTCAGCAATAATAATAACGAAATAAGAAGAAGAAGAAAATGAAAAACTTGAGACATAGATGGAGCTAGGAAAAAAATCATACTGAAGAACAGTAGGAAATGAGGTCAGAAATCACAATGCAAAAACTCATGGCTGGGGACTTCCCTGGTGGCTCAGTGGTTAAGAATCTGCCTGCCAATGCAGGGGACTCGGGTTCGATCCCTGGTCCAGGAAGACCCCACATGCCGCAGAGTAACTAAGCCTGTGCGATACAGCTACTTGAAGCCCATGCACCTAGAGTCCGTGCTCCGCAGAAAGAGAAGCCACCGCAATGAGAAGCCTGTGCACGGCCACGAAGAGTAGCCCCTGCTCGCCACAACTAGAGAAAGCCCACGCTCAGCAACGAAGACCCAATGCAGCCAAAAATAAATAAATAAAATGAATAAATTAAAAACAACAACAACAACAGCTCGTGGTTGGCATCAAATAACCACAGGTGCCCCAGACAGAAGGTTCTGTGCAATTAAGTTCACAAAAGTCCTACCAGGTAAGGCCCAACCCAAGAGATAAGCAGGATGAAATCAGGTCCTTTTCCTTATCCCACCATTATAAAAGCTGAAACAAGATGACCTACGCACAGCAGTTTTTAAGAGAACCAGCTCCATTATTACCAGATGATTCTAGATTTGAGTCACAGCCTGGTCTCCAGGTGCTCTGATGTCCTGGGAGAAAATATTTTTATTTACTTGTTTATCTTTTATATCCTTTCCATAGTTCTCAGGCTCTCCCCTTTGGTTTATTTTGACATCAAGAATTTTTTTTCTAATGAAATGTTGTTCCTATGGTCTCCATCTAATTGAAGTTCCAAACCTTTTTCCAAACTGCCCCAACTCATTGGAGACTTCACTGTTGAAAGCCACTTATGGCTCTCCACACAAGGACCACCGTACACCTGAAAAGACCCACTCCTCTGGGCTGGATTGTATTCTTTCCCTGCAGAGTCCACATGGGCAGTCCAGGGAGAGGCAGGAGAAAGGAATCATGCCCATCCTTCCAGAAGTGCACATAACTACAACTCTAACTCTTTCTGATTCTTCCTCCCAGAGTCAAATCCAAAATAGAAAACCAATCTAAAAATTCCTTTGAGAACTTCTGTCCATCTGACTCTAATAGTCAGAGTGTGGTTAACAAAGAGGGAATAAGAGAAGAGTATAAGGTATATAGGCCAACTTACTTAAATTACTCAATCTATAACATCCATATACTTTATTAGTCACTCAGAAGAAACAATGTTTAGGAACCTAAGTCCCGTAGAAGAGGTCAATGTATTGTAGTAAGATGGAAGAAAAGCTCAAGTCCATCTTCCCTAAAAAGCACCGCCTGTGAAGGTTCAGACTCTGTTTCACTTGCTTTTATTATACATTTAGTAAATATAACATGGGTGGACGGAGGGATGGAGGGATGGATGGAGGCACAGGTGGGAGAAAGAACTGAAAAACTGAGTCGTGTAGGTAAGTGGGTATAAACTTTAGAAAATGGGTGACAAAGAAAGTTCTCCAACAAGGATGAACCTGAGATCCCTTTCTGCCTGTTTGATGGAATGAGAAGAAAGGGAGGTACCTCTATGTACTAACTCTCTCACATCCTTGACAAATGTCTTCATCACCTAGTGCTGTTTTCCTCCTTCCAATGAATGAACAGCCCCAGTAAGATTCTCAAGAGCTGGGAATTTCTGGTGCCCCACTCCCACTATCAGAGTGGGAGTACAAGTTCTATACACCTGGGCCAAGAATACTAGAGTTTATGCTCTGAGAAATAACCTAAGACATCTTATTTTATAGCTTGATAACACCAGTCTTGGGTTTGGGAGATTTAATTTTCATACCTGGCCTGAAAATGCTTCCAATCTTGAGACTTCATCCATGTCTCTTTCCATCTAAACCTCTGGGTGGCAATGCAATCTCTGCCTGGCAAAAGCTAAAAAGTACCATATTTCCTGAAAAGCAGAAGATCTTGATCAGCTTCTTTAGCCCTCATCACTCCAAACTCCTTTTTAAAAGATTCCTTGAAACTCAAATGACAAGATCATAAATAAATGGTGACATCCTAGCAAAGGAGGAGAAACCATGACCTTGCAAACTCAACTTCCTTCCTTCTAGCATGATCACGTCCCTGATTAAGAAGAACTCTGTCTCGGTGCATTTTTAAAGTATGAATATTTTCCCTTCCCAGTGGTCATGGACAGCATAAATCGCCACTAGCCGTGACAAAGACAGATAACCTTCCCTACAGGACAGAGAGCGGGAAGCCCGAATGCAATGTCATTTTCCCGTAACTTGAAGATCTCCAGCTGCCTGTGGTGCATCTCAGCATTTCGCCCTGCTAGAGTGCTTCTTTGGAATAAACGAGAAGGGAAATATAATTTTCCACTTAAAACAGCTTCCAGTCATCACGAGTTCCAGGTATGAGGATAGTGGCCTGGCCTTGAAGCTGCAGCATGTGGAACCAGGACCCTACCAAGCTCATCTCTGACCCACTCTGCCTCTCTGGTTCTTCTTCCTCCATCTATGGTTTGGGTGGGAACGTGTGACCCTGGGCTCCTCTTCTGCAGTTACAAAAGCAAAGCCTGATGGTTTGAAGATGGGAGCTGCTGTGAGCTGGACACACAAGTGCAAACATGATTGCAAGGCCACGTCCCTGCCTCCTGGAAGTGTTGAGGAAGTAGAGGTGATGTGGAGTATAAAGAAAAGTGTGCTCCTAAAACTAGGTCAATATAGTACCCGTCAGGCAGATTTGGGACCATTTGGAAGCTAACCACATAGCCTGCTTTTCTTTCTACTTCTGGGAGTAGACACTTTTTTTTTTCTGCACAGTACATCAGAAAGCTGCTCTGACTGGCCCTTGAAGAAAATGACATGAAAATGAAAAAGAAAAAAGACCCCTCTGGGAGGTGTGGACTGGCCTGAGTTCCATGGTAGCCACCCCTGGAAGAGCTGCCATTGCCATTTTGTGCCCATTGAGGGAACTTTATGGACAGTGACAGGGTGTTCTGATTACTCAGGCCCTCCTTTCCTGAGACGAGTCTTCTCACCCTAAGTCGGGAAGCCTTAGAACAGCCGAGTTTGCGTATTCTATAATAGCAAAGTACTGGGCCAAGAGAAGACTTGGGTGCTAATCTGATTTTCATTTCTCTCTGGAATACTCAGGGGATCCCACAACCTATCTTACTACTCCATATTTGTAAAACAAGGGAGCACCTATTCTGCCTTTCTCTTATTAGTATTGTGAGGATCGAATGAGATCATGTATGTGAAAATGCTTCCAAAACTAACTATTTCTCCATCTTCACATTCAAAACTTTGAATTGAGAATAATCAGAAAGAAGATAAAAACTGAAAAACGAAAAGATAGAAAGGGGAATAGACAGGGAGGGTGAGACTAAATCGTTTTGAGCCTTTATTTTGTACCACGCCCTGGGCTAAGTGCTTTCTATTCATCATTTTCTTTAACCCTTTAATCCAACAACTCTTATTTTATTAACTCCATTTTAAAGATGAGGTAACTGAGGCACTAACTCGTCCAAAGTCACATAGCAAATGAGAGAGCCAGGGCTTGAATCCAGGTTGTTGACCCCTAAACCTGGGCTCTTCAGCATGCCGCTGTGGCGTCTCCCTGCAACCGCAGAGGCCGGCGGCCTCGGGTGCCTCTGGTGAACTCATCCCCAGCCCAGATGTCAGGCTGGAGATCTGCGCACATGGTCAGATCACAGAGCTACAGGGAGACCCTCAGAGGTCATCTAAGTCTCTTCACCCATTTTGTAGATGAGGACTTGAGCTCTGGAGGGAGAGATTGCCCAAGAGCACCCAGCAAGCTGACTGCTGGAGTGGAACTCACATCTGAGTACTCAGGGTGCCAGAGATGGGCTCGGTGCTCACTAAACATATCCACTTTTCTTTTCGGGCCCTCAGCCAAGCTGCAGTATTAGTATGCTCGGGCTGCCATAACAAAATACCATACTGGGTGGTTTAAGCAAAGGAAATTCATTCTCTCAGTTCTTGAGTCTGGAAGTACAAGATCAAGGTGTCAGTGGGGTTGGTTTCTCCTGTGGCCTCTCTCCTTGGCTTGCAAACAGCTGCCCTCTTGCTGCCTCCCTACATGGTCTTCCCTCCACACACACACACCCCCTGGTGTCTCTCTGCGTGTCTAATCTCCTCTTCTTATAAGGACCAGCCATATTGGATTAGGGCCCACCCAGACAGCCTCATTTTAAGTCACCTCTTTAAAGGCACAGTATCCAAGTACGGTTACATTCTGAGGTGCGGGGAATTAGGGCTTCAATGTATTGATATGAATTTGGGGGCAGGGACACAATTCAGTGCACAACAGCTGCATTTCCCAGACTCTCTTCCAGTTATGAGTGTCCGTTTGCCTGAGTTCTGGCCAATCAGTGATGTACGTCACCTCAAAACCAGGCCCATCAATCATGTGCACAATTCTCCACACTCTTGCTCTTGCTCCATCCATGGGCTGAAGCCAGTGAAGAACCCCAAGGCCCAAGAAAACCACAGAGCCATTGGATAGAAGGAATCTAGGTCCCTGATGGACAGGATGCTCCGCACTCCCCATCCAGAAACCCTCAGTGGACTGAGAGTGATGAAGCCACAGACTCGGGGGCTACTTGTCACAGCAGTTAGCCTTTCCTGACTGATACATCCAGCTCCCCAACCAATATTCTTCCCACTACATACCAAGGATCAGTGAATTTTACCCAAGAAGAGAAGGAAAATAACAGACTGACAATAGCTCCAAGGTCAATGAGCAACCCAGATGGGCTGCAGACAAATGAGGGGGGAAAAGCACTGCCTCTTCTTGGGGTACCAAGCTTCTCAGTGAGCACAGCCCCCTAGAACCTCCTCTCACAGACTCCCCTGGGGTCTCCTGGCCCCTCCTCCCCTCACAGACTAATAACTGGGAGGTGGAGGTAGGATGCACATGATAATGATCCCTTTCTTATTTAAACAGGCCATTTTTCTTCCCAATAAATGCTTCTTTTTCTTTGTCAGCTCAAATATTCCCCTTTGATAGAAACCTGAAAATAATTAGCCTTAATAGCTCTGCTGTGAATAATGCCGCACAAGAAGGAGGTAAATGTTAATAGGAACCTTCCACTCCAAAACTAAGTCACCCTCTCGGCCTCCTTCCCAAAAAAAGAAATGTAACAAGAAAAAGATTATAGGTTTAGCACTACTCGGGAAGAAATGTATATTTGAAATAAATGTATGAAATCTTTTAAAAACAACACATGCTGAAAACTTCATATTTAGTTTGATTTGCTTTCCAAATCACACAGACTGCACAGTTGCATACAATCTTTAAACGAGTACAACCCCTGAGAAGTGTGGATAGATTTAAGAGAAATAAAAGCAAGATCAGCCAGCTTGTAATCTTCTTTTCTCTTTTTGCCTCCCCAAAGCTGCATTAAATAGCCTATTGAGAACAATAACATATTTGTGCTTTTATAGGTAGAATGATCGGTATTATGCAAAGATTTGGCTAACAGTCTAAAGGCACATTCACACTGATCAGGGTTGCATGCTGTTAATAATTTTCAGGATGCTGAGGGAACCTGTAATTCCCTAGGACTATAACTCAGCAGGTCAATGCATGCTTTGTGGGAGCTCCCACAGACTCTGAACCATACCAACCAATAAGACCTTGGGAAGCCCATTCCCAAAGAGAGCCTTGGAAGTGTTAGGTGTCCCTTTTGACCTACATTCTGCCTCCAGCCTCACAGGTGGAGTGACTCATCCACGACAGACCGCCAACTTGAAGATGGCACCTAGGCATTCTTTTTTTAAATATTTATTTATTTAGGCCGCGCCAGGTCCCAGTTGCGGCATGCGGGATCTTTATTTGCGGCATGTGGACCTCTTAGCTGTGGCATGCGGGCTTCTCAGTTGTGGCACACGAACTTCCAGTTGCGGCATGCATGCGGGATCCAGGTCTCCAACCAGGGATTGAACCTGGGTCCCCTGCACTAGGGGCACAGAGTCCTACCCACTGGACCACCAGGGAAGTCCCTAGGCATTCTTACACACAGCCTCAAACGGCCGTTCTGCCCATATCCTGAGATCCGATAAACCCATCCCTGGAAAATTATCCTACGGAAATAATTTAAAGGAAACACATACACACATACACACACAACTAGCAGTATTTTATGTATAAGGTTAAAATCTAGCAACAGTGGGAAAATGGTTTGGTAACCGACTGTACTTATATCAATTTGATGAAGAACTGTAGACTCCATAAAAAGAATAAATTTGAAGACTACAAAGTACCACAATAAAAATGTTAGGTAAAAAAGTAGAGCATTAAACACACACAAATACCTATCGAAAGGGATAAGGTTTAAAATGGAACAGGGCAAAATGAAAAGGCACGGAGTTACCATGTAGGGAATACAGTTGAAAGATTTCCTTTATTAATTTCCCTTAATGGGATCATAACATTGTTTTTAAAAAACATCTAAAAATAAAATAAAACAAAATGAAATGGTCCCAGGGCCTTTTAATCTCTGATTACCACACATAAGTCTGAGCCCTGAGATTCAAAGGCTGAGTTCAAACATCACTTACAATTCCCCTTTTAGGAAATTCAGGAATTCCTTCCTAAGGAAGTTTGTGGAGGGTAGTAACGTTTAGTTGCATGGACAGACAAAATCAGACCATGGCCAGACTGGCTGTTTCCTCTGAGATACAGAAAAGCAAGTTGCACACAAGCAACTATAAACACGGAAATCAGGAAAGCCTCACTTCAAAACTATTCCACAGAGAGATCTGTTTACACATTCTCTCTCTCTCTCTCTCATACATACACACACACACACACACACACGAAGCAGCAGCAGCAATGAAAGACCTTTTGCTGTGATGCAATACAGCTTACAAGAGTAACTCTCATTTTCTATGACCTGGAAACCCAGAAGGCAGGAAGAGGCCGCACTGCACACCTTACCTCCATCTCCAGGAACAGCTAAGTGATGGTGGCCCCAACACACTCCTGCGCTCCCTGAACCAGGTATGTCTTGCTGTCAGTTCCGACCTGCTTGTGCCTTTCAGAAGGGAGTGAAGCAAGGCGCTTCCTTATTCATTCTCTGAGAGACTTAAACTGACCTCTGGCTAAGTGGCTTCCCTTTTCTAAGCGCCATCCTATAGTTGTCACAGAACTGCTACAAGGGACCTGACGATCTCGCCTAAACTACTTTTTCATTAAAGAATATTTTCAAAAGAATTGATTCTCTTTGCTGTGCGCCTACTATGCACCAGGCCCTGTGCCAGATGCCTTGATGCATCTGTTTCTCATCGTCATAACCAACCTGCGTGGCAGGTGGTACTGTCTCCGTGACACAGGCTAGGGAAAATTATCGCAATGGTGCAACCTGGCTAAGGTCACACTCCTTTAAGTGGTGGAGACGGATCAGAACCCAGCTCTCCGAGAACCCAAGTCCAGGACTCTCGGCAAAACTACTTTGCCTCTCTGATACGCTCAGGGGTACTCAGCCTGAACCGCTTTTGTGCAGGGGTTGTAATTAGTTGTCTGGTCCCAGTTGCTTGTAGGGTAAACAACGTCTGATAAACCCACAATGCTGTAAGTATTTATTACATTGCAACCCAGCTGCCAAGTGTCTAACCATTTTAATAAAAAGCTATTTTCTAAGGTTTATGTTTTATTGTGTGTATGACTCCCTTACTGGTTAGCATTTTGGAGTTGTGGAAAAGGTTATGAATTTAGAAACTGGCTGCATTCATATCATATTTAAAACTTAATGCTATTTTATTAAAGACATATGGGCCTCCAAAGTATACATATTAAATGTCATGTAAGAAAAGTAGCAGTTTAAATCATGGTCAAATTCATTTTTGACGTGACTCCTGAGGCTTCCCAAGATCTGAACTATTTCTTTGTAAATCTGGCAGTTTAACCACACTCATAAATCACTTTCAAAGCATATTATTTCTTAATTTTACTGCATTAGAGAGCGTTTGGCCTACACAGTGAACTGTTTGTAGCAGTTATGTGAACAAAGTTGCACATTTAGTCATATAATGTGGAAAAGAAGAGGGGAGGGGAAGCAAAGACGGCACAGCTTTTCATTCCTTCATCTGTTTTATTTCTACCCATTTTCACCTAAGCAAACGCGATGCACAGAGTTCAGATTCGGCCTCTGTAATCCCAAAGTCCAGAGGCACAAACTGGTATTGAGGCTTTTCTGAATACAAGGAACAAAAATAATTTGTAATTTAATCTTTTCCAAAACATCCCATGACTAAAAATTAGAATGAGTGCAGAAATCAGACTTTTTTTTTTTTTTTTTTTTTTTTAACATACTGAACTGAAACAGATTTTTCAGAGGGAAAAAAAAATGTGGCTTGGTGTAATACAGCTCTTGGTTGTTTTCTAATTATCCAGAGACCCAGTATCTCAACCTTGGGTTTTCAAAGCCCCCTCTAATGATGAGATAATATTCTTTGGACATGTGTAACAAGCCCCCAGATTTCACTCCCTGGTTTTCTCCATTTTACTATGGGGCAGAAGGGGACTGACTCCAGTGACAAATTCTAGAATCGAAACATCAGCCTTGATTTCCTGATTCGCCAAGGGAGTTGGAGGAGGATTATGAGAGTTGAGTCCAAGGTCACCCAAACGAAAGGGCTTAAGGGCTTATTTTTGCACCAGGCATCCCTTGCTCAGTTTGGACCCTATGGGGGGACTGCCCTACTGCCGTCCGCTTGGGGACGGTGCAGCCCTGTCTCCTGTTTGCATCAGTGACTGTGGGACTTCCTATGTCTTAATACTGCACGTACTTTTCTTGCACCTCTTACTGCCCTGGTTCCCTCCCCTCACCATAACCACGAGAACAAAAAGGCCTGTGTGGTGCCTGGGAAGACCCCCAAACTTAGGGGCCCAGCCTCCCCAGGATCAACAGGAGACCCTCTTTCTCCTCCCATATTCCTTTCTTTTAGGTGTTTTACTCTCATCAGGAAGTAACACTTAGTAAAACCTTAGAAACGCTTAAGTATAAATCCTAGAAAACTCAGTTAAGTCACCAGGACTATAGGGGCAATACCCCCTTCTATGAACTGAATTATGCTCCCCCAAATTCATATGCTGAAGCCCTAACCCCCAATGTAACTGTTTCTGGAGGTAGTCTTTGGGAGGTAATTAAGGTTAAATGAGGACATACAGGTGGGGCCCTGACCCAATAGGACTGCAGCCTTATAAAAAGAGGAAGACGTATCAATCAATCAATCAACATTGCTCTCCCTCTCCCTCTTCCTGCCACGTAAGGACACAGCAGTGAGAGATGGCTGTCTACAAGCTGTGCAGAGGGCTCTCACCAGAACCTAACCATGTGGCACCCTGATGTGGACCTTCCAGCCTCCAGAACTGTGAGAAAATAAAGTTCTGTTGTTTAAGCTACCCAGTTTATGGTGCTTTGTTAAGGCAGCCCCCGGGCAACTAATACACCCCCCAACTCAAGCCAAAATCATCTTCGTCGTGTTCACTCACACAACTGGAAGACACAGCAATGGCCCCAAAACAGAGCTGTTTTGAAATGCCACACCTAAGAACACTAGCTACATACCAGAGAGACTGTGTGAGCTGCTTATACACATGATCTCAGTTAATCCTCACAACAAATGTGAAAGGAGGTATGACATGCCCCGTAGTAACAATGGAGAAACAGATGGCAGAAGTGTGGCCTTTAATCCAAACCTAAATATAATCCTGAAACCTGGAGTGAGACTGGCCCCCAAATGGAAGAGCAAATCTGACAACAGCCCATGAACAAAGTAAGAATCAGAGGTTTGCCATGGAATACAAGAGCCATGATAAATGCAGATTTTAAACCTCCCCAAAAGAACAGCTGGAGGCAACTTCTTGAATCATGTCAAGAACAAGAATAAAGGTCAGGCGATGGGAAGGAATGAATAAAAATGGTCCAGATAAAACATGGGAGAGGTCACTAAGCCAGACAGTCTCTGTGACAGTACAAAACGCCAACAAAAAACCAAAAGGCTCACTTCTAAATTTCACTCATGAGTTAAAAAGCTTCGTGAGGTAGAAGCCCCACTTTAAAATTCCCCACTCCAGAAAAGAAAAATAAAGATACAGCTTCGGAGCATAGACAGAGAGCAGTGGTTGGCTGTTGAAAAGAAATAATGAGTTCTAATTCAGGTAGTGTAGCTCAGAATTTACTGCCATATTTTAAAATGCACATGAAAAATAAAATTATCCTAAAATGTCCTTGGTGAAAAGGCTGAGCATAATTGCTATCACTGACAATAGCACTGAACTTCGCTAAATTAACATCAAAGGAAGCCCCAATTACAGAGCATCTGTGCATTATTGCTGGCGCCCTGTCTGTTAATCTAAGACACTCTACTGTAAGGAGCAGAAAAGCAAATAAAAGAGCTAATTGTACCATCAGCTTTCAAGGACCCCAAGGGCAGACCTGCCCCATCATGCTTGTGAAACATCACTTCGCCTGCTCACAGGGACAGTGAGGCTGCATCTAGAGTCAGAGTGTAGACACGGGCCCCAGAAGCCAGCCACGGTGACCACAGGTAGACAAAACAATGAAGAGGCAAAAACACACTTCCTAGAGTCTTGGAACCAACTCACAAGCCGGATCCAACAGCTACCGGGGAACGGGATGTTCCTGGACGTCTTGACAGGGAGAAATAAGCTCTGGAGAAACAGGCAGAGACCAGTGGACATGTGTCAGGACACTTCTCCCTTATAACAAGAAACAGCTTCTTTTCACTCCTCAAGGAACAATTTGGGGCAAAGGGTACCTCTAGGGGTAATTTTTTTTTTTTTAATGAGAAGAAGCTCCCCTCTGAGCATCGGGCTCCTCACTCAGCCTACTGTGTCGGGGAGATGTCATTACTGGAGCTCCCACTAATCCTGGCAATTACCTGTGCATATTTGCTTGGCACTCACCTGGATGAGATCCTGAAAAGTATTTATCAGCCGCACTCAGGCAAACAGGTCAAATTTCTGTTTCAATCAAACTCTGTGAAGACTTTTAACTCCCATGAAGTTGGAAACCTAAGATTATCCTACTACTTTATTCTATCCACTGATTTTGCTTCTCAGGCTTTTGCGGACAATGAAAAGAACAAGTAAATGTTAAGTATCATAGACATCCCTTTTATCACTAAGCCTACATGAGTTTTCTTAAATATATTCTTCTTAAAGTTCACTCTTCTCGTCTGCTATTAGGGGCTGAATTGTGTCCCCCCCCAAATTTCTATGTTGAAGTCTAACCCCCCAGTGCCTCAGAATGTGACTATGTTTGGAGACAGGACCTTTAAAGAGGTGACTGAGCTAAAAAGAGGCCAGTGTGTGGGCCCTAATCCAATATGACCTGTCCTTGTAAGAGGAGGACGTCTGGACACACAAACAGATAGCAGGGTTGTGTGTGCACATCAAGGTGACCATGTGGAGACACAGCAAGAAGGCAGTCGCCTGCAATCCAAGGAGAGAGACCTCAGAAGAAACCAATCCCACCAACACCTTAATCTTGGAATTGGAGCCTCCAAGCTGTGAGAAAAGGAATTTCTGTTGTTAAAGCCACCCAGTCCGTGCTATTTTGTTATGGCAGCAAACCAGTACATCTGCTATTAGTTGCAGGCAATTTGGAAATAACCAGAACTCAAGAGCAGAAATTGAGACTACACCATCTTTGTTTTCTCTTCCTCTCTTAGCCATGGAACTGCAAGTAATATTAACACGGAATCAAAGTTAGCTTCAGAACAATGTTCATGATTTTTCCCTAGTGAGCCATCCATCCTGCAGGCTTCCCTGCCTTACAAGAACCCTATACGCCTGAGGGTTTAGTCCCTACGATCTGATGTTGCCATGGGTCCAGAAGGGACTTTCTAAGCAAGGCAGAGACTCATGAAGCCACAGAGGTCAGAAGGGCAGAGAGCAAGGCCCAGGGAACCGGCGGAGGGTGAGAACGCTGCCGCCATCACGATCCTCCCCTCGCTCAGACCTCAGTCATCGGCCTTTTTCCTCTGTTCTAGACAAGGTGGTCCTGTACTTCCAACCCAGTCTTCCTCATCACTGGCCTGGAATCATCAGGCTCAAAGGCTCAAAGCAAAGTGTGTGTGTGTGTGTGTGTGTGTGTGTGTGTGTGTGTGTGTGTGTGTGTGTGTGTGTGTGTGTGTGTGTGTGTGTGTGTGTGTGTGTGTTGGCGGGGGTGGGGGGAGATCAAGGAGAGTAAAGCGTGTTAAGGATAAGGTGTTGCCCCAGGTTACCAATGCACCTGCTCAGGAGGACAGCTCCCTGCCAAGCCCTGAGCTGCACACGGAATACAGGGTGATGTGAGCTTTAAACATGGGTAACTTGAAATCAGCACCCCAACTTTATGCTCTGAGAACCCACTTTCTTAAGGAAGCGTCTTTATTTTCCTCTTCCCCTCTTCTCTTTCCCGTCAAGCTTAATTTTAAAAAATAATTTAAAAAAAACTAAATTGCAAATGGAAAATACCAAGAACAGTCTTCTAAAGTGGATCAAGAAAATGTCAGGCTGGAAATGTACAGATTACAGACATAGTCGGCTAGTAAGGCTCCATCTTAATCATTACCAGAGATCACACAAATGAGGATTTCTCATGGCTCAGTTAAGAAGGCTTAAATTCATTCCTTAAAATTAAGGCAGCTGATACCATAGGGGACAGGGTCTTTTGGGTAAGAACGTGTCAAAGAACTTTTTAGAATGTCAGAGACCCTCTGCCAGGCGAGTTACTACTGGGTCTCTGACAGCCATCGGCTTTCCCCTCATCCCAGCATCTGAGCTGCTCGCTACCAGCCAGACCCCTCCCTGCGGTCAGGGGAGGCCTCTGGGCCCCAGCTCTTTGACCTGCGTGGCCACGTGAGCACCAGCACTGGCCTGGATGCTCCCTGCTGGGTGGCCTCAGGCCGGCAGCTGCCTCTGTACAGATTTCCAAAACACCTGCTGTATACACAGAGCGCTAGTACCCCCCGAACCCCCGCCCACCAGATGCCCAGGGATCCAAACACAGACCTGCCCACACTTCTCTCCCACTCTGAACCCTCCCAAGGTTCCTCTTCATCTTCAAATTAAGCTGCAAGCTTTGCCTAATCAACAGAGCCCTCCACCGCCTGGCTCCTGCCGTTCTCGGCCTAGCCCACAAATTTTCACCAAAATGGGCTGGAAGGAGTAGTCACAAGGTCAAAACTGAAAATTATAAAGTTGCCTCGGGCTCCCTTCCATGTCCTGGTCGTCCTGCTCTTCTTCTCCTGCCTCTCATCCTATCTCCACGTCTGGATGATGAAATTTAAGGTATACAGGAAAAAGGGCATGAGCTTAGGGGCCTAAGTGGGCCTGGGGAAGAACTGGATTCCACACTGCTCTGTAATTTTAAGTGATGTATGCAAGTTCTCTGATCATCACTGGCAGATTCGAGTTCAAAGAGAAATTGAGAGATAATATTAAGTCGCTAGTACAATATCTAATACACAGTGGACACCTAATATACGCTAGGTGTTGCTTTGACTCACGTACCGGGAAAGTTTCATCACAACTAATTATCCACTGCTAAGCAGCCAGTCGACCCTGAGGCTGGCCTTTGATCCTAATTAGTGAGGCAACCAGAAAGCCTACCGAAGTTGGTGCTGTGACACCCAAAACTGCCATGAACTTCACTACACCCCAAGTTGTGTCTCAGTTAAGAGCCCTGGTTCAAGTGGCCGGGGAAGGCCAGAGGACAGAATGTGAGCACGGACAGCCTACGTGTTCGTCAGGTTTCTGCAGCAACAGTGCTCCTCAAAGCCTCAGTGGCTTATGACCAGCACATCTTTCTTGTGCAGAGGTCCGAGGGTGGCTGGGGTAGTTCTGATTCAGGCTTTAATCTCAGCGTGTGTCTGCTCAACGTGCATCTCATGTGGTTTCCACAGCAAATGGCGGGCGTGCAAGAAGGGTGAGTGGAAACACATAGTACCTCGTGAGGCCTTGGCCTAGAGTTGGCATGCTGTCACTTCCACGCACGTCCAAAGTCAATGGGATGCAGAGGTATGCTTCTCTCTTCAAGGGGAAGCCATGGCAAGGGCAGAAGGAGTGGAACGATTTTAGACAAATAATGAAATCTACCACAGTTCTCCCAATGGGTGGGTTCCAGAGGCTGTACAAATGATGCTAGGGACACACCTCATTCCCCCAAAAATGCCACTTACTTCCATGATCCTCTAGGCATGTGTCTGTCCAAACATCTTTGGAAAAAAAGCCAGCATGTTAGAGGCCACAAAGAGGATGAATGTGGAGCTGGGCCAACGGGGTGCAGTGAAAGCCAATGACTCCAACAGAGACACAATGATATCTCACCAGATACTGGGCTTAATGGAGAATGATGTGTACTATATGTGTAGCACCTGCACAGGCCCCCAGAACATCTGGGCATGGCTCTCAGAGGCTGCTACCATCAACTACAGTTCTATTCACTTTCCTTCTATTGTGGTTTCAATTTCCTATCTACAGGGCTTTGCTAGGGTGCTTTATCTCTAGGGTGCTGGAGACACAACTTCTCTGCAACAGTCTATCTCTGATTTCAGAGGGTTGCTATCAAAAAGCAAGGCCATAAAAAGCTACCAACATGGTCTCCAAAAAGCAACACTGTGAAAGCATTTATTTGAGACACAGGAGGCCATGGTGCTAAAAATGAAGAAATACAAGTGATTCCCCCATCAAATGAATGTGGCAAACTGTGAAATCAGAAAGAAGAAGGAAAAACAAACAAACTGCAAATTTTTGGCTTCTGAAGTTGTTTCTAAACACAATGCCTAAGCATCTTCCAAAAAAGAATTAAAAATTTTTCCTCCCTTCAAAACTTACTAGAAATAGAACCTGAATATGTCTCTAGACGAGAAACATCTGTGTGAAAACAGAAAAGAACCGTAAAACACTAACGTATTCAGGTAGTTAGAAATATCTAGAAAATCAACTGACATTTTTAGTTTTCTTCTGACAGTTGGGCACAGTAGAGAACTTTCAACATCTACCGGCTTATTGCCTACTTAAACTGCGTGTTCATGTGGTTTACAATATTTATTTACAGGCATACCCAGGCTTTATGTAAAATATGTATTTTTAAAAATATTGAGTATAGAGTAAATGTTAGTAATTGCAACCTATCTAGAGGTAATTTCGGATAACCTTTCACATGTTTGCAATTGGCCCCATGGGGTAAGAGAATATATGAAAGACATACACACTGTGCTTTAGAACAAGGTAGCACTTAGTGAAGAACTAGGCTAGGCATAAAAAACAATAAGTAAGCCAAACAAGCCATGAGGCAGTGCTCCTTTATGGCACAGAGAAAGCATAAGAGCAGCTAAGACAGGGAAAATCTCATTTTACCAACCCACAGACTTGTGGAGTACCCCAACATGTTTTCCGAGAAAAGCTACTTTTTCCCCCTAAAATCCCTAACATGAGCAGAAGGATTCCGAGAGAAGGACTCAGAGAACACATTAGCAGTGACAGGGAGCTCGGACTGCACCCCTGCTGCCCACCCCAGCAAAGCTGCCCCATGGAGAAGCCATGGCCCTGGGGATCACGATGGCCGTAGGTTTTGCCATCATAAGTAATCCCAGGGTAAATCCTTTAGAAAAACAAATATGCGACCCAGAATCCCTCTTTTCTGCCAACACACAGGTCCAAGTTATTACCTTTTCTTCTGGTAAAAGTCCCTTTCCTGCTTTTGCAGAGGACCATATTGAGGCAATA
This sequence comes from Globicephala melas, assembly GCF_963455315.2. Taxonomy (NCBI): domain Eukaryota; kingdom Metazoa; phylum Chordata; class Mammalia; order Artiodactyla; family Delphinidae; genus Globicephala; species Globicephala melas. The sequence continues at coordinate 56,739,861 of NC_083329.1, forward strand.
AAAAAAATGGACCACCTTTTTGGATGGATCCTCCAAAATGCTCTGTTCATAGTTCATCGCTTTGACGAGTACTGGCTGAGCCTCTGTGACTGACCAAGCCCTGGAGATAGAGGAGCGAACAAAAGCAAGTTCCTATCCTCATGGAGCTGACACCCCAGTAGGTGCGCAGCAGCTTTGTCCTGACAAAGAGTGGGCTTCCAGATGCTTCCACTCCCTGTCTTTATCCTAGTTTGCCTTTTGCCTGGAACTCCAAAAACACAGACACAGATGGAAGAAACTAAAGGTACCCAGGAAAGTTTGGGCCCAACTCCAAGTGTCAAGAGCAGGACTATGTAGTATAGTCAGGGAAGCAGGTGGTCCTTGGACCCAAATAGCTTTCAACTTGCAGTTAAAGGACAAGAATAAAAAAGATTTCCAAAGGTACACGTTTATTCCTTTAACACATCACGTCTCCCTATGCCTCCTTTCCTCCCTTCCCCTTTCTCTCTCTCTCTCACTCACACACACACACACACACGCACATTCTATAGTGCACCCCCTCCAAGAAAAATACCCAAAGACACATACACAAATATGCAAAACTACGCAAAACTACACAAATGCACAAGCTACACAGGATAGGAAACTCAGGTGTGCCCACATAAAGACACAGGTGTCATATTTTCAAGGACACACAGACAATAACAAACAAATCTATGACCTATAAGAGAAGGGTCATGATTACAAGCAAAAACACACATGTCTAAACACTTTCTAATAGAAGCTGAGGTTCTTGGTCCAGCTGCCCTGGTAGCTGTGCCTCCCATCGCTTCTATAAGATTACAAAGATTAAACTGTTGGTAGCCAACTTCCTATAAGTGCCTGTAAAACAAGAGGGCTCAGCTTTAAATAATTATGTCACAGAAATGACAACTGTGCTCTTTGCCAGAACAGGGATGAATAATTACAAAGCCAGGACATAATAAGCAATTCTAACTGTTGGATTCTTGCACTGTCTCTCTGACGTGCAGGGCCGGCGTGCCCGCCACACACACCCTCCTGGACAGGTCTCTGCACTGATTTGATCTACGTTTCCTGGAGCAGCGAGCGGGGGTCACGGTCTGGTCACTACAGAATCCGTTCTTTGCGGTCTACCACCTCCTAGGCGTCCAGCGTGGTGCTCTCTGCATTGACAGTGGCATGATACGATGGCCAATATTTGACAGAGATATATATTTTCTTTAAAATTTTGGGAAATGAACGAAGCCTAGCTGTTGTAGGTCCATTCACTAAACACACACACACAGAGTCTAGAAGAGCCACTGCAACGTTAGCTGTCACTTCCTAATGAATGACAGCATCGTTCTGTACAATCAGAGCTCAGACAGAAGGCAGCTTTTAAACAACAAAAGGCAGCCACGAAGGAGAAATGTGTCATCGTGAGAGGGAGCGAGAGCCAACTCCGCACTTCAAGCACTGGGGCCTGCCAGGTACCAGATCAAACCCTTGTGACTTAGGGGGTTTATGAGTTACTGGATGATTCTGCATTTGCGTCAGCCGTGAACACCCAGACTGCCCGTTCTCTACCTCCAAGGCAAGGGCTGTGATTGGAGAGGCATTTTCCATTCTCCCAAATACTTTATGTCAGGAATAAAATGAGAACAGCTCCCCAAATCACAGCCCCCTTGATCATCCATCAGCGCATTCTGCCAACTAAGCAAAACAGGACGCCACTGCCTCAGAAAGGACAGAAGCCAACTTGAGATTCTGAGCCCGTGATGAAAAATAGGTCTTCACCAAGTGTGCTCAGCACAGCGTCGGCAATTCACGGAGAGGAAATTGCTCTCCGCTTAGAAGCCGACTCCGGGTGTACACATACCTCCTAGTACATATATATATATGTGTGTATATATATATATATATGTATACACACACACACACACACACAGAGATGGAAAGCGTATATACACACCTGCAAGGAACAAACATATGTCTGTACATACTGTGAGCAGGCGAGAACCAGCCTTTTTAATCCCAATTTATTAATTCAGCAAGGAGCTCATTTGGCCTCTTTCTATCTGCAAGAGAAGTACCAGCACATTGCCCAGCAAACAGCAGACAGAAAGGAACTGCCCGCCATTCATGAGAGGCATACAGCTTGATATGAAACCAGAACACAGAGAAATCCTCCAGTGCACTTAAAGGATCACAGTATAAAGAGAGCACTTCACTGGGAGCCCAGATGGTCTGGGTTCTGGTCCCAGTTCTGCCTCCAAGGGACTGTGGGGCCTTAGGGAACTACGTCCTCTCCCAGTTCCTTCACCCATAAAATAAGAGCACAGACCAGGTGAGTTCTGAAGCCCTCTCCAGCTTGGAAATCATGGAACTCTACAAAAGGACAACCACCAAATGTCCTCATGCTTTGCCAGAGTAGTTATGTCTCTCTCCAAATAATTAATGGCTCTTTCAAAGCTTAACACAGTTAGTAAAGATGGCAGCATCCACCACACAAATGTGAGCTCATTCTGTAACTGATCAGAAACTGATATGGAGCTTTGAAGAGCATTTCTGACGATGGTGCTAACGACTCGGGGAACCAGCTACTGCTGGATGCTAAGGAGTCATTCCCTGCTTTCAGAGGCAGGGGAGGACTTAGTTCCCCCATCTCTACTCCAACAGAACAGTCCTGCTGTTTCCTGTTTTCTTCACTTAGGCCTTCCTCGGAGGTTCTGTTTGGATGGAGAGATGCATGGGGAGAATGGTGAGATGAGTGCTCCAGGGGTAAGAGGTCGGAGTGGAAGAATGTAGGCTCTGCAGTCAGACCCACAGGTAAAGCACGGGCTCTAGCAATGATGAGCTGGTGACTTGAGCAGCCCAAATAGCGTCTCAAGGCCTGAGTTATCTCATCTGTACAGTAAACCAACGTTCCCTTCCTTCCACGTTAGAAGATTATGTGAGGACTCGCATACCTGGACACCTTAGAACAGTACTGGATGACACTGACACCCCACCCCAATATGATGGGTATATCTTTATGAACCCTCCGGATTTCCAGAGCTTCCATGTCAAAGACAATGAGAGCAGGAGAAATAGCATCTATTCTATAAAATGCATGTATACACGACGGTGAGAAATTCAGGATGGTCAGGAACCCAAGATACTATAAACAGTCTATTTGTCGTACTTTGGTTTGGTGACACGGGCTGTCTCTGGAATCTTTTAACCAAAAAAAAAAAAAAAAAAAAAGGAGGCCAAGAAATAAATTATTTCTTTTGGACAAAAGCTGGAATAACTAAAGGCAGTCATGAGCAATACATCAAATCAGTGCCTCCATTAGTAAAACTGTTAACACTTTAATAGCTACGAAGCGAATCACTCAACTTCCCACATGTTGAAACAGGTAACAATGCATTTATCTGCCAGTATTATACTCTCCATATCATACATTTCCACAACTGTTAGCAATTTTATTCAGCATAACGGGAAATAAGTTGCACCTCGTGGATTCAGGGAAAGAAAGTGGCCTGAGGTCTGCTGCCAGCTGAGCAACTTGACGGAAGAGGTTTCATTTTTCTGTTTTGGTTCTGTTTGTTTTTTCCTCTTTCCCTCTTAATCACTTCCAATGCGTGTGCAGAGTGCTCCAAGTCAATCAGTGAGGACAAACGAGACCTCAAGGATTTCTGGGCTAGTGTTTTCAACACACGAGCTAGGATCCCACAGGAAGTGACCGTAGCGCCACAGAGCTCCAGGGCAGTGAGGGACCTCCAGAGGGGTCATCAAGTCCATTCCTGAGCCTCAGGCTTCACTGAAGGACCCCAGCTCCTCCCAAGCCCATGTCCTTAATAATCTCCTTGTGTCTGAATCCAGGACCCCAAGCCAAATCTCCCCTGCCTCATCAACGTTGTCATTAAGATAACGCCACGTTCAATCCCATGGCCTCGAAGCAGACTCAGCTGGCGAAGCAAAGGTCAGTAAACAGCATTCCCATGAGCTACACGACGGAAGCACACACCAGTCCCAGATCACACTGTCAAAAAAATCACCTTCCCTGCCAACAATATTTCCAAGAGCTACTGAGCCCTCACCTGTGGACAAGAGAAAATCACTCTCCCCCAGCTACCCTTTGGTCCCAAGAAAGAAGGGCCCCCTCTGAGGCACTAGAGGAATACTACCCCCCTGAGAAACAGTAAATGCCCAATGCTTTCCTGTTTCTCCTTTTTTAGCTACAGACCTGCAGAGGCCCCACCTTGTAAATAAAACATTTTCCAGGAGGCCCGAAATCCTCCCCAGGAACGTCACCATTGGGCTGTGTATGATGCTGCTTTATTGGTACAAGAGCCATCTGCCTGAAATTACCTTTCCAATAAGGTCCCCTAGGCTGGGTCACAGGAAGACCCAGTTTATATCCAGTTCTACTTCTTGTTTGGCCAACAGTATATCCATGGATGAAATCCTGGTGTGAGATTCCTCCTGCATTCTGAACACATAGGAGGACTTCCTCCAGGGTCAAAGAGTACCCAACAGGTGAGGCATAAATCCTTGCAAAGAACAGTCAGTCGAGGGCTTACCTTGGGCTTCACCACCTTCATGAACGCCCCTCTGACCAAAGCTTCCTCTCGTTCTTGTTTGGTTACTTTACGAGCATCCAGAAACTTCAAATTGGGCAGCTTGTGCAGAACAAAGCATCTGGAAGAGAACAGTCAGAGGTAACTCAGGAAGACTGGGGTGACAGCCTCAAACTTTCATGCAATTTGTCTAATGAGCCGAAACTACACCATTAGGTCTTCAGAAGTTTAGACCTTGGTTCCTGCCTCTCCTCTCTTCTTTCACAAAGAATGAATAACCACTCTTTGGGGAAATCCAAATGGTTCTATTTTACACAGATACACAACTAAACTTTCAAAATGGTAGACACACACACACACACACACACACACACACACACACACACACGGATTAGCCAGTAAGATCCTATCAACGTGCTTACCTTCTACCATTCTGAAAAATGGACCCAAAATCTTTGCTACACAAGAAGTTCTCAGTGAAAATAACCTACAACCTGATCATACCATTAATGTCATCTGGATCATTCTCATCTCTGAGATAACAGCAAATCTTCATTTTGAAGCTGAGACAAGAAACTTTAATTTGCCATCAAGATAATAATAATAACCTGGACAACTTTGGGATAGCAGTAAGAAACACATATAGCTGAGAAATGCTCCTTGAGGAATCAAACAGGGGTCTTGAGGACTTTTTTCTCATCATCACTGAGTTACTTCTACACTGGCACTATGAAGATTATCTCCATCAAGGAGAAACAAGGAGAGTTGGTTTCTAGGGGATATTAATAGCCCCCAAAATGCTATATGGTCTCCATCCCCCTGAAAAGAGTCTTTGGGATCCATTACGGCCTCCAAGGATAACCCAATGACCGACCTCTTGTGTGATGAACTATCAAGCAGGTGTATGGAGTTGACAAGAAGACTTGCCTGGCCAGGAGACAGGTACATAAACATATAAATGGATAGATAAAAGATATAGACACCTGCCTATATGTCTCCTTCCTCAATGGTAGTCACCAATCCAGATGCTCTCCATCAAGCCCCCATACTCCATCAATCAAAGGAGCAATTGTTTAGACCCTGTCCTGCTTAGGAAGAAGAGTTGAGGACCCAACGTCAAGAGCAATAAATCATTTCCATGGGAATCTGACTTTTTCTCCCTGTACCCAGCCTCCTCCGTACCCACTCATCTTCCAAATCCCAACCTGCAGGAAGTTTTCTCCTGCACCCGCAGCCCGCGTTGCTTTCTCCCTTCTCAACACTCCCAGGAGGCATTTTCAGCACCCTGCAATTTAACATTTTATTTATTTATTTTTGCGGTACGTGGGCCTCTCACTGCTGTGGCCTCTCACGTTGCGGAGCACAGGCTCCAGACGCGCAGGCTCAGTGGCCATGGCTCACGGGCCCAGCCGCTCCGCAGCGTGTGGGACCTTCCCGGACCGGGGCACGAACCTGTGTCCCCTGCATCGGCAGGCGGACTCTCAACCACTGTGCCACCAGGGAAGCCCCCATTTTATTGTGTTTTAATTGCTTTGCTGGTGTTCAGTTAATGTCCTCACCTAAACTATAAGCTTTTTGAAGGCAGGGACCAGGTTTTTTTTTTTTTCCCCCTCACCCTCACACCATTTAGGAAAGTAGCATTAGAACGGACTCCATAAAATACCAGTTCATTTCAGTTGCACAAATATTTCTTAAGCACCTACTACGTGCCAGACCCTAGGTATACAGAGGTGATTACAACATGGTTCCTGCTCTTAAAAGAGGGTCTTAGTGTAATGAGGAAGAAAGACTCACCCAAAGAAATTAGAAATCAGCGTAGGTAAGTGCCAAGTTTGAGGTTATACACAAAGTAGCTTTGGGAGCACAAAGAAAGAGGAACAGGAAATCTCAAGAAGGCTTCAAAGGTCCAAGCCCTAAAGCAGCCCAAGCCCTGAGCTTTCTCTCAGTACACATGTTACTTGAGGTGTGTAGCAGGCCTCCCTCCTCAGCAAAGCCTTGGGTTCCCAAGGCCAGCTTCCCCATTCATCAGGTGGTCTCACATCACCCCGTGGCCTCGCATATGCTTGCCCAGGTAAAAGATTTAGCTGATCACTCAGGTGCCAGAGACAACAGCTTAGAGGCCTCTGATCACAGCCTTCATATTACTCTTTTTTAAAGTCAAAATACTCTAAATTCTCTTGTGTATCCTTTTCCTCCCCTGAAACTTCCACACCAACATCTGAGGTCCTGGAAATTTGACGATCTACTTCCTGCTTCCTTCCTGGCCTCAAACTATGCACTACCTTCTTTCCTGCTTCTCCCTGAGCATTTCCCTCTCCAAATGCAGCCTAAGCTTACCCTAAATTAGAAAAGCTCTACAAAGGCCCAAATGACCTTTCTATCCTCCAGGAGAACTCCCACTGGCCTCAGTCAGTGTCAGAAAAAACTTCCATCTTCTGCTTGTAGCAGCAAAGTCTTGATGACAACAGATTCTTTCAAATAAAGACATGTACAGATGGAAACAATATGTCAGGAGTGACGCTCAAAGGAGTAAAGACACCCACTAAGTGTAGGGTGGGAAAAGATGAATATTCAGGGGAAGAAAACATCAGTATTAGAAAATCAGCCAGTGTTTAATGATGGAATGAAAGATGTCTTCACAGGGCTGGCAGGAACCACAGTGACAACAGACAGCACGTTGTCATTTTGCCCCACTTTGGATCACAGCCCTGAAATCAAAGGAGAGAGAGAGAAGTGCTGGCTTTTAAGCTAGTTAAAAATTTTAGATGACAAAGAGCTGCTGTTTTCAGAGCACTCTTCTTTTAGAACCAAAGAAACACCCATGGAATAGGCTGCCAGTCACCCCTGAAACCAGAGGTGACTTGACTCCCATCCTGTTGGCCAGCCTGGGGTTTCCAGGTGGTCGATGCTTAAAGATGTTTGAGAGGCACTAGGAAGGCTTGTCCCAGATAGTTCAGTCGGAAACTCAGCTCAGGGCCCAAAGTTCGTCTCTTAAGAGATGTCTTCTTTCATTTACTTACAAATTCACTCACCCAACAAATAATTATTAAGAAGCTACCACCTGCCAGGAACTGAACTAGGTACTGAGAATGAGGTGATGCACAAAACAGACAAGGTCTCTGCTCTCAACGAGCTTATATTCCAGCACAGTTGTTCTCAAAGTTGAGGGGCATCAGCATCCCCCAGATGCCTTGTTGAAACACACATCACAGGGCCCCACCCCTAGAGTTTGTGATTCACTACATCTGGAAGGAAGTCTCAAATTCACATCCTAGTAAGTTCCCAGGTGAGGCTGATGCTACTAGGCCTGCTGCGAACCACTGTGCAAGTGAAAATAACATCACGAGGAATAACAGTTTTGGAATTATGAGGTTGGTAAGGCCACCAAGGGTCTCCTTTCCAGTTCTGCTAATGGTCTGTCCTGCTCCAACGTCTGTGGTACCCAGCGCCCAGACAGCAGCCACATCTACCAGACCTTCCTGCCCCTTGGTGGTTTGGAACTGGCTCCAAACATTACTGCCAAGAGGTAAGTCCAGTGGGCTTTCTGCCTGCCTGTCCCATTCTGGTCTTGGGAGATCTATTTCCCTTTGTTCTAGGTCATGTCAGGGTGTCAAAAGCTGCAGTTTCAATCCTGAGTATAATACAAGTTTGCCATAAAAATACAAGAGAGGATTCCCGAAGCCACAGAATGAAGGCTTTTACAATATCAATTCAACCCTTGTAAATTTAATCCAGGGTTATTTGTTGCACCAAAATCTCTTTACTGTGATGTATTATTTAGTTACTGGGGTTATCACAGCCATATCCTAAAGTTGCACAGTACATAAAACATTTCAGTTAACAATGCGGTGAGGTTAACTCCCCCAGATAACCTGCAATCACCAGGGCTAGTCCAGATGACATGCCTCTGTCAGCTTCCACGAGCTATTGATGGTTCAATCAGTTTGTTTTGAAGGTAAAGTACAACAAAAGGGCAGTAAACTTATTCAGACTGTCAACAGGGGCTATTGGGAATGGGGCTTGCAGGTAAGTAATTCTGGGTGTTTTAAAGCTATTATCAAACAGCAATAGTTGAAGGAAGAGACAGCTACTAATAACACAGAAGGCAGCCATCATAAACCACTTTATGGCAGAAACCCCCGTCTATAAATCCTGCAGCACCCGGAGACAGCTTCAGATTTATAAAACTGCTTGTTAAGCCAGGGCACTGCTTAATGAAAAGAGATCTGTCTAAGTTCTAAGGCTCAGGTCCCCTGCTCCAGAGGGCAATGCCAACTTTCCTGACCTTCCCAAGGTGGCTGGGAGAAAGCCGGAGGGCTGGGAGGGGTAGGGAGTGAAATCAGGGGCCCTCCTGGCTGTGATACGGAAGGTGAGGTTATCAAGAGGAGACCAGTAACCCTGGGAAGTTGTTCAAAGACCCATCTGTCTCTGTCTGCTAACAGATTCTCCAAAAGTGAGAGCCCCACACAGAGCTTTTCGGGTTCTCTCTCTTTTCATAGAGGATCCTCCACTTCCTGAAAGAACTTCTCTTAGGAAGTAACCGGTTACCTACAACTGGTAGGGGGGACAAAAGGAACAGCAGAAAGGCTTTTTTGTTTGTTTATTTGTTTGCTCCCAAATCAATTTTCTCTACCGAAATCCCAAAGCTCTGGCATTTTTCATCTAGACTTCAAAGGGAAGGGAGGATGCTCTTGTCTTCTGCCCACATCTGCTTCCCCGGGGGATCCGGCTGTTCCCCAGGCCCTCTGCACAGCCACAGGAACACCAAGACAGATCTCCAGTGTCTGCTCCTGGGGCTGCCTGCCATGTTTCATCCTCTGAGGAGACTCTACTACTCAAGAAACACCACATTTCCAGATCCTGAGGGAACTGGATGTGGCGTCACTGGGATTCTCCCCACTTCCTTCCTTTTACAGCACCCAATGCTTCTTCCTATTGCTTCTTGCTGCCTTCCTGCTCCCATGCACGGGAAGGGGGGAGACCTGGTGACTGGTGCCCCACCCGGGGGCCCCGAGGGCAGCAAGGGTGATCCATGAACTGCTCTCAAACTTTCACAAAGCTTAACAGAAAAGCGTGGACGCGCCAACAAAACATCAAGCTTCTTTGCTCTGGACTGGATGATCTCAACCCAGTTTGGTTAACACTGCTTACCTCATGCTGATCAAAAGCACCGATCAACAGCTAAACGTCTCTGACGAATTTTGAAAAGTCAGCAGCGGCTTAAATGCGGCTTATGGAAGAGACCAAAGTTTTCAAGTGTTGGGGGGCGGGGGGGGGAGTGGACAAAACGACAAGAGGGAGATCTTCCCAACAAAAAGCGTGGGGACTAACGGGGCAGAGGGAAGAGCCCAGGCTCTGGGCTTCGCTTGCTGTGTGATCCTGGCTCAGCCTCTGCCACCTTCCTGAGCCTCCATTTCTCCATCTGTGCCCTGAAGGGAAAGGGCTACATGCTGCCCCCGCCTCTTTTAAGCTTTAGCTGGCTTGAATTCCATGTGCCTCCAAGTTAATTTACAATAAATGCATCCATATCCTCCTTTCTTATTACTCCAATTTCCTTGTCTAACCACCCCTTCACATCACCAGGTGAAGGAGAACCGTGAGGAAAAGTCAATAAAGACCACAGAGGGATGAACAAACACTGTGAGTGGAGAGATGACAATGCTGTCTAATGAGCTGAGGTGAGCTCACCTACAGCATTAATGAATGCCTGACGACCGGCCAAGGCCAGCTGACTTCCCTCACCGTTCACCGGCAGCACCGTTTGAAGTCTCAGTGCAAACAATACACCCACAGGACAGACCAAGGCCCTCGACAGAGGGTCACCAGCAATTACGCTGTGGGCTTCTGTCACTTTGATCTCTGGGCCGTGACCTTTGCTTTCTTGTGATCTTCAAAGCCCAGATTGCAGATTAGCTGGAAAATGCTCACTGGGTTATGTAAGCCACAAGTTTTACAGCTCCTCTATGGCTGGGAAATGCTGGTAGCCCAAGACGGCCAGCAGACGATGGCAGGTCCCTCCCTCCTTCCCCTTGGCTGAGTGAGACAGACACTGGGCAGGCCCCAGGGCTGCTCCCTGGGAGGCAACAAAGAAAGGGTGTCACGTTTTAAATAATTTCAAGTTGTAAGGAATACAGAGGGGCCTACTGAGGAGGAGGGAGGAAGGAGAAGCCAACCAGAGATTGGAGTGGCAGGAGAGAATGAAGGATTTAGTGACAGAAGGATTTAGTGGAGGAAGGGGCACTAAGAGACCATGAGACCAACTCCCTTATTTGATGCCTGAGGTCTAGCACTTGTGCACCATTGACTTCCACTCTACTGTCTTTCCTGCAGTAAGAGGAAAGAAAAGAATGACAAAGGAAGACAAGAAATAGACCGTCCTGGGCATCCAAGTTCCCCATACTTGATTTATTGTCTGGCCAGTATTCAAGTCCACCGGAGGCCCCAAGGAGAACCTTAGTACAGTGGTGGCCCCCTGGCTCATCTCGGCTTCCCCATCCTTTCCTGCCCCAGTCCTGAAGGCTGCTGGATCTTCAGGTCCAGCACCACCATTCAACATGCACCTCCATTCAACATTCATTCCAAAATAGCAGCCCACTGTGTATACATGGCAAAGCAGGGGCAGGTTTCAGCGCCTGTAATAACATGGTGAGCTATAACAGCTCATCACGTTAACAGCTATGAGCTGTGATGAACGGCACAGAGAAACCCCAGGCCCGGTTCAGTTCCTGCCCCAGCAGGACCAGGGCACCGCTCAGCAACTAGGGAGCATGTTCATGCTCACTCACGGATTTAAGGGGCCCATTCTACTGTTGGGACGTGTGCCAAGAAAATCCAACTGGGTGCACAGGGGTAAGTGAGGAAGGAAAAGGGGTGATGTGGGGGGGAGGGGAGGAAAGCATCAGTAGAAACTGAAGCAACTGTGGGTCCATTTCCAATAGCTCCATAAATCCGGTCACTTCCCATTTCTGGTCCAGTGGTTGTCCACCATGTGACCTGAAACTGGACTGGCCTCTCTGAAATCAACATATCTCACGGAAATGAAACAAGAGACGTACTTGTTTTGATGTATGGCTGGGTGACATATTATAAATATTACATCACATAACCACAGAGGATGCCAATCAATGTGAAATTTTTCTAGACAGCACTAAATGAACCATGGGTTCTTGCTTCTGAATACACTCCTTTAAGGCTCCTACTACTGCTTAAATGATTAATAGAAGACATATTGTCAGAAAATGTATTTAAAGTGAAAAACAGTAAGCTGTAGAAATATCATTCATTTTTTAAGCCATTTTCAAGTGAAAATGTGCCATAAATTTACATAGAGGCCCTACTATTAGGCTCTGGGTAACAGCTAGAAGGAAGGCTGACCTCACGCTTTGCGGATGAAGGGCCAGGAAGATATTTTACCAAAAGGAAACAAATGGTGGCTACACTGTTTTGTAGAAACCCAAATGCCACAGGAACTCAGGATTCAGAAGTCTTACCGTGAAACTCTAAAATTTCTCAGGGGCAAATGAAGCACAGACTCCAGGATGAACAAAGCAGGGCTGCTGACAGACCACTGAACAGAACTCCCTCATCCACCCATTCATCTCACCCAAATGCAAGGGTGACAGTGCTTGCTAAAGCAGAAATAAAAAATAAGTAAAAGAAATAAAAAATCTAGAATTGCTAGAGAACAGGCCTGCCGCTCCACTCAAGCATCAGAGGCCGTGCAGTCGATGTATAACTGGATGGGCCCACACTGAATGTTCCCTCCACTGTTCTTAGTTCCTGTTTCTCTCAGAGGGTGAGCATTTTGCCGGTGTTGTGGGTGACTTACAGACTTCCTAAGGTAGTTCTGACCAGATGTGATTTCGGCTGTGTGTGGCCTCTAGAATCCAGCTCCTCATGGCAACCTTGACATATGTGCACTAACACACAGCCTCCCCAGCCCCAGCCCTCCACGGCTTCCAGGGGTTAACAGACCTGGAGTGGGGAAGGTGTGCTTGGAGCGTACTCAGGCCAGCCCAGGAGAACGATCACTGTTTTACAATCAAGCCCTCCCTAAAGAATCATGACCCAGCGACCAACACTTGGGTAGATTCTGCAGGATAGTTCCTTGCTTGTTAAGTGCATTTGTTGACATCCAAGTGGATCTAATTCTAAATAGGCAGTGGGCAGCCAAGGTGCCCAAAGGGCCCTACACTTCCCTACAAGTACTCAGCTTCTCAGATGGAACAGTAATTTCAAGCCACCTCCTGTTAACAGTTACCAAGTCTCCATTACACAGCCAGCGCTACTTTCAGTATTGATAAGGCTTCAAAGGGCAAGAAGACGCAGTCCTGACTTTCTGGAAGCCATTCTCTGGATGTCGACATATATGAAGTAGAGAAATATACATGATGGAATATATAAAATGGTATGAGATGATCAAGGGGGAACTGTAACTGCTTGGGAGGACAGTATCTCAGAACACCAGAGCCGACAGGGACTTTAAGTGTCCCTTAGTCCAGCAGTTCCTGACTGAGCATCAAAGTCATCTGTTGACTATTTTGTTGCATTTGCCACTAAATGAATCAAAACACCTTGGATATTCACAAGTATAGCCTTGGTTAAGGGTCACTGATCTAAACTGTCCTCCCCATTTTAAAGGTCCCACTGGCAAAGCTGGACTCCACATCAGATCTTTTCATCTGACCCCTCACACCATGGATCTAAGTATTTTTTCCAATGCGACTAGTTACAATAACAACAAAAATAGTATTAGCTTTTCTTTTTCCTTTACAACCTTTTCTTTGAGACTGAATAGAGTAAGGTGGAGTGGGAGGTTTTCCTCACTCTATTACTCTCATTCTAAAAAAAAAATGCACCTACAGTTCATTTCACATATAACTCCATGAATCAGTGAATGAAAGAATGAATGTGTGTGAATGTGTGCATACACACATGCATGTATATGTACATATATAAAATTTATTGGGCAATTTTAAAGCATTAAAACCAGAAATCTAAAGAAAAAAGTCGAAAAACAGACGAGAATTTCCCAAACGATTACTGGTTTACTAAAAATGTTAACTGAGAGAACTTTCTTGTACCTCCTGACCCTTCCAAGATATATCTTATAATCAGTTGCTGCCAGAAGATAAAGTGTTTTAAATGACCCCTTCGTAGCTGAAATCAAGCTGTTAAATTACTCAAAGTTGATAAGAGTAACGTTAAAGAAGAAAATTAAGTTCTAAGTGATTAACTTAACAGGTTGATTTAGAAATTTTAATTATTCACTCGCTGGATATTAACCACATTTCTCCTAATAGAAATCATATTCAAATCGACAGTATCACATCCCAAATAAAAAACTTCATGAGGAAAAAAGATTTAGTGCATTTCTTTTGAAGTAGGGATAGAGCTTTATTCTAAGACGGCTTAAAAATAGTCTAAGATTCCTACAAAATTCTTCCCAGTAAAGAAGTACAGCTGAATTTCTGCTGTACTCTTGCTAACATGTATATGTATATGTATGTTTTTTTAACATACAGTGTTCAATAACCTTCACTATTTCTTACAGCTTTGCCTTTATATAAAATGTTTGCCCTCAACTACATTCCTTCGTGGGTCACCACAGATTTAAAAATCTGAACCCCAATAGAACCAGTTCCTCTTGAACCATTATCCTTTCTCCCCAATCCTCCCAAACTTATTTTCCAGTAGTCCTACCTGCCTTACATTTCCTTCCTTCCTCCCTCCCTCCCTCCCACATTGATTCAGGTGGGGTGTTAATGAGAGCTCACATCATAATGGAGAGAAAAGCTACACTACACATATGAAAAGATCATTCAAAACATTTACAAAACAATAATCAAGAACAAGAGCATACAAAATTCCAAGTGTAGAGGAAAAATGAGTTTAGTAAAATGGGTTAGATCAAAAAGACTCCCTAAAGAGAAGTGAGTTTGGATCAGGTATTTCAAAGCAGATGGTTCAGCAGTTGAGAGAAGAAAAAAAAGCATTTCTACCTGGAGCCCATCAAATCCCATTGTTGGTGGACACGGAGGCATAGCTTTATGGAACAAAGCCATATGCTTCATAGGATTTCCTCTTGGGATTGTACATAAGCGCCCTAAACCTTTGTGGGAAGTACCCTCTCTCTAAATAGTGACTCAGAAGCAGACAGGAAGATTTTACGACAAGGAGCAGGGGCCAGCAAAAAATAGCTCATGGGTCTAACCTGGCCTGCTGCATGTTTTTGTAAATAAAGTTTTATTGGAACATAGCATTGCCCATTCATTTACCAACTGTTCACTGCTACTTACGCACTATAATGGAAGAGTTGAATAGTTGCGACAGAGAACATATGACCTTCAAAGCATAAAATATTTAATATCCAGCCCTTTACAAAAAAGTTTGTCAATGCCTGTCCTATACCACTCAACATCTTTTCATGTTTCTTGACTCTTGTTTACCCTCAATGAAGGGAGACCCTGGCTATAGGGTACCCAAGGGGGAAAGTTTAATACAGCATGAAGGGGTCACTGATACTTACCAGACATCTATGCACCCCAGAATATAATATTATCTCCCCAAAGATGTCATTTTTCCCTTCTCACACGATGCTCAAACCCCTAGATACTCACCTGTATCTCTTGTAGTCTTCCTCATCCTTTTCCAGGCTGACTAGCTCATTGGGACATGCCACATTTCCCAGCAGGCTGAGGTACTCCAGAGCTGGTGTCACTTCTGCCAGGTGATCAAGCAGGCACTCCAAGTCAGTGATGTGACAAAGGTTAAGGATCTTGGTCCAGAAAGACAAAAGGCTTAGCAAGGAGCACAGACCATACCTGACAGGCACAGCCTAGCAGCTGACTGAGTCCTGTCTGCTCCCAGGACAAGACGTGGGTGAGGGTTGAAATCAACTTGCTGTGAGTGTCTGGCATGGCTAGTTTTTCCCTCCTACTGTTTGGGACACAGCCCAGCTTTTCTCTGGGCAGGTGAGGTTAAGTCCAGATCACTTAAGAAAGAATGAATGCACTTAACTGTTTCACTGTACTTTTCTTTCCTATAGAGTTCTATTTTTGTTTTAAATGATGAAGGGTAGATTCCATGTAGTAAAATATTTCACAATATGCAGCTCCATAAAACTTTATTTTTTCTAGTAATGAAAGCAAGAAATTACTTCCAAAGGCCTCATGAGAAATATATTGGTTCTCCTTTAGGGAGACATTCATCATTAAACCGTGGGGATGGCACGGACGCAAACAGGGATTAGCAGCATCCTTTACGATCTGACAGCCTCTCGTGGAGCTAAGCATTGCTCAGTGGCCTCACTGGTGGCAATGAGACATTGGATTGGGTGAAAAGGAGAACAGAGCTAGGAGGAAAAGACAAACAGGACAGTTTTAGTGAAGCCAGGGAGGTTAGAAAGCATTTCCTGAGAATCTGTTGTGAAATCAATACTCTACGAAGGACAGAATGAAAAAGAAAAGGTGGGGCATAGTGGTGAGAGTGTTCCATGATCCATCCCCTCAGTGGGACCCACTGTTCGGTCAAGATAAACACTGAGACCCCAAACCAAATAAGGCAAGAGTCATAGATTCAGGGAATCACAGGCATTGGGAAGGACTAGTCCGCACGTCAGCTCCCAAGCCACATGCAGAGAGTTGAGCCCTAGGCAAGCTGATTCAGCAGGTTGTGAACAGAGGCATGACTACCAGGGGCCTATCAATGAGAGGAGGTAGCCAGTATCAGCAGAGAGAACGGGGTCCTTGCCAGCGATGCCTGCCAGCAGAGCGTACAGGGGCAAACACATGATGGTGGATGCAGCACACAAGAGTCAAAGACTCAGGATGCCGTTTCCAGGAGAAAATAAAAATGAAATAAAAGGGCTGCCCTTACTCTGTGACGATGCTCTCTAACCGTGGGACGTCAGCCCAATTTTCTCATACTTCAGCTTGTCAGCTGAACTCCAAATCCAACCGATGTTTGAATCCAGTCCCTCACATATCTGCCAAAGGGTCACCACAAGAAAGCTCATTCTACCTCTAACAACCATAAGAAGAGAGTTTTTCTTTCCCCGGAGACTGAATCTTCCTCGAATTCCCACCCCACTGTCTCCATTTAGCTACTTGGGAGTCACAAAGAATGAGTCATTCTTGTCTTCCATGTGATGGCCCTTCAGATGGTTGAAGCTCACATATCTTCCTTCAACCTTACATGTTCCAAACTAAGTTCCTTCAAGCATTGTTCATACACAAGCTATGTCAACATCATACACAAGAACAAGCACCGGACCCTGGGAGTGAGCAAGACCAAGACAGTGAAAAGGCAAAGCTCACAAGCCAAAGGGGGTGTGAGTTAAAGAGGGTCCGAGCATCCTCATCCAGTGTGGGCTTCCATCTGCCAACATCACGCCCCATTTCCTAAATAAAGACAGGACAATGGACAACAAAGTTATCGATCTTTCAAATCTTCAACCAGTGACATCCAGGAATGACCACAAAGGATCACTGGTATGAGGATGATGGGAAAAGGAACACATGGAAAAGATGAGAAAGGAGGTCCCACCAAGGAGGTAAGCTTGAAATACAGCAGGTTTAAGTGGTCAGGAGTCAAAACATTAATGTATTTCATCACCCAAGACAAAACACACTTACTACTTCTTAAAGTTCAGTCACCACACTCTTTAAGAAAATTATTTAAATAAAACCAATTAAAATGACAGTGAACAATTTCAGGGAAAACTTGCCTTTTCCAGCAGGTTCTATCTTTGGATCCTTCACAGTCATTACCAATACATTAAAAAAAGAAAAAAAAAAGAAAAGGAATCTTGCCAGTACTCTACAAGTGCTGCCCTTTGACCCAGGCAGAGGCACCTCAGGGGCCCCCGTGCTTTGGAGTGTCTTCCTCAAAAATTTTTCAGTCGTAGTTCAGTACCAGGACTGCCTAGGGGCCAACAGCATCATTCAGGTAGGATACCCCATGCCTTCACTTGGACCTGTGTGGGCCTCAGCCCCAGTCCTGGTTTCTCCCCTTCAAGGTTCTCTCCAATCCTCTGCCCCACACAGGGGACCCACTGGATGCTGCAAGGAGCACTAGGTCTCATGCCCATCAGGTCGTCCAGAAGCCTCAAGCCAGGTGCTAGTTCTAGGGGGGCAGCCAGACAGCTGATCACTCTTGCTTGCTGGCACAGTATTTCTTTTGTGAGACTGCAAGAGAGTAGCCTGCCAAAACGGTGCTGATGTGTTGACGTGAGGTGATTAGAAGTATTTATGTGGACAATGGCCCTAGAGAACCCAGGGGAAGCCCTTTCTGCTATGGACGGCAAAGTCCAGGCCAAACCTATTACCCTCTTAGAGCCAAATTCCTTAAAGCTTCACCTTTTCTTCATCTCCTTCATGAAGGTGAGAACATGAAGGAATGGAACTCAAAACTGGCAAGATCTTCAAGTTAAGGAAACACTGGGCAACGGAGTTGGCTTGAAGTCTCAGTCATGCCTCAACATTTGGTGACTAGTGATGGGAAGCCTTGCATTCTACCATCCAGGGAAGTAGGCCCAGTCTAATGTGAGTAAATCTTCGTACATAAACGTGCCACAGAGCTAACAGAGCTTGTGCGTGAGGGCTGCACGCTTACATAGGCCCTTTCCAGGGTCCCGGGGAGGCCCTGGTAATAGAGTCACATGGTCACACATTTTCATAAAACCTGCAAACGTAGGTTACTTGAACCGCAATCAGTTAAGAGCATTGTCTTTCTCTGGTAGGACTTCGTCTGTCACACTTCTGCTTGAGTAGGATGATGCTGGAGTAGCTGCAGAGTAACTCTGGGGACCTAAGAGGAAATGGTGAAGGAGTGGCATTGAATTAGGATTCAGTGGGTCTGTTTCTGTGGTTTGTAGTCATTTCTGTGTCTGTTACTACAACAGCACCAGTAGGAATGGCCTGCAGTAATATTTCTACCACGCACCATGCTGACACACACATGTGGGGACCAACGTAAAAACGACGATAAAACAGTTAATGAACTTATCAATTCAGAGAATATTTAAGTTGCTGAGTATGTATATACACACGTACTCAAACACAACTAACTTGAAATGTCTTGAAATCTTTTAGCTCACAGACGAGAGAAATGTGTAAGAGTTTTCCCAAAATTTAGTAATTCTAAAACTTTCACCAATAATTCAGTGGTAGAATTACCAATAATGAATGGTGAAACTGAAAGAAACATCCCTAAATATTAAAAATAAAAATCAATTTTCAATTAGATGGAATTATCTACTCTCTATAGAAAACACTACAAAATTTAATTACATAATGAACTTATAAGGGAATCTGCAGAAAAGAAATAGAAAAAAGTTCTTATACAGATACATTTAGTATCAAGAAGATTGTTTTCTAAATATTTTAATGTGCAGTATCCATCAACCTAAAAAATTTTTAATTTGCTTTGATGTATTTTTTATTCCAAATAAACATTCATCTTCATACCTAATTTTGCATTTGTAATTATAGTCTTTGCCTTTAAGAGGGCCTCCTCAAATTATGCAAGCTTCATACTCCACAAAATCTGGATCCACCCCTGAACAGGAGGCCATGGAGAGGCAGACTCATTCAAATGTCCTGATCATGGGAATTTCTTGGGCAAAGGGTCTGCAGGCTTCAAGAAGCTTCAGCCACCCTACGCCAATGAATCCAAGAAGTGCTGCATTCCTTGGAGCCTCAGAGCCTGCCTCCTTTAGGGTGTTTTGTGAGGCAGAAGCGAGTCCTTCTTCCTAAGCCTTCCAACTACCCGCTAAATGATCATTTGGGCCGGGCCAGGTGGTCCCCCCAAATCCACACTGTGAGAAATCACTAGCACCTACTCCGCGGGCGCTCTGGACCAGAACATCATCATTATGTTGATACCACCATTGGAGGATGACACGCGAGAAGAAGTTTTAATTGGTTTCTTCGTCTCCTGGGTCAGTAAGGACAAGCACAGCCCTGTCTTGCATGATTGCGAGCTCAGAGACAGAACTTGTCACATTCCTTTCTGTCAAGTCGCAGAGAAAATTAACCAGAGGCAATCAGTGGAGGGAACTTGGTGTCCCTGGTTAACCAAGACTACCTCAGTGGAGCCAATTCCAGAGATTCTCCAAAGGGTGGTTTCATTTTTTCTCCTTTTTAAAATGTGAAGCTATCTGGCACAGTTTCAACTCTCTCCAGCTGCGTTCTCAGCACACACCTGGTTACCCTCATCAAGTCTTCTCCAGAGTACTTGCCGTTTAGATTTTTTTCAGTGTTGTCTACAGAAAGTTGCCACTGCAGAGCCTAGCTGTCATGGCTAGGCTTGCCAACAGAGATTTTCTGCAGAGGGCCCAAGATCAAAGCCACATCTTGCCTTGAAAGTTTGGAGCCCAAGGGAGGAGGGGAATCTCATGGTGTCACGTCCAGTTGCACAGGTCTGAAGCTGCTTCCCGGGTGAGAATGGGTACGTACATCTCTCTGTGCTCAGCTCCAGGTCAAAGGGCAGCACCTGTGACCACTGCGGGTATTTCAACCAGAGCTTATCCTGATAGAAAATTTTCAAATGCTAAACAGTCTACACGGCATATTAGATTCACACCCACACGTGTCAGAAATATTATCACATCCAGATAACAATTAAGAAAACTATGGTCAGGACTTCCCTGGTGGTACAGTGGTTACAAATCCGCCTGCCAACGCAGGGGACACGGGTTCGAGCCCTGGTCCGGGAAGATCCCACATGCCACAGAGCAACTAAGCCCATGCGCCACAACTACTGAGCCTGCGCTGTAGAGCCCACGTGCCACAACTACCAAAGCCCGCATGCCTAGAGCCTGTGCTCCGCCACAACAGAAGCCACTGCAGTGAGAAGCCTGCGCACTGCAACGAAGAGTAGCCCCCGCTCACTGCAACTAGAGAAAGCCTGCGCACAGCAACGAAGACCCAATGCAGCCAAAAATTAATTAATTTTTTTAAAAAAGATACTTCTAAAAAGAAAAAAGAAAACTATGGTCAAAGATCACACAGTCTCTAAATGGCCAAGTCTATATTCAAACCTAGGCCCTATAAAATGATACTTCTCGTCATTTCCTAACACAAAAAGGAGAATTTAAAACACTGAAAAATAAGGGGTCATATGCTTCTGTGGGATATCATAAGGTTCTGTCATCCAGCTGTGCTCTGTACCTCAGTTGCTTTTCAATTTGGGCTTATTCATTTAAGGCATCGAGGCTTTGGCTAACAGTTAAGTGTTCAAAGAACCTGTAAAGTTTTGGAGTGTTTAAGTGATTTCATATATCTATATAAAATGCCACTACAATCTCTCAACAATACTTCCAAACGTGTAATACCCAGTTTACAGGTACAGACCCTTCCCCAAGACAACATGGTAAGTTGCTATGGGAACTCAAGTCTGGCCTTCTAACTCCAGGCACTGGTCTCCTTACCACAGCCCAGGTGTGTAACATATAGCACTATTCTTTCTTCCTGTTGGCACTATAATTCATACTGTCTCTTCATACATGTGCTTAAGCAAAGAGAAACAGAAAATAAAGAAATGAAGTGTGATTTAAAATGAAGTCAGCTTATCACCTTTCCCCTACCCACCCCCAAAAGGCAAGTGGGAGAGAATAATTTGATTGTGCAAAGGTTAACTATCTATATTTTCCTGACATTTCTGTTGTTCCCTTATTTAGGGTTGAGTATTCAGACATGATATGGCTGAGACTGTCCATACTCATGGGTGAGCAAGAAGGAGAGAGTGTGAGAATATGAGTGTTGAGGAGAGGAAGTCCACTCCATGGCCAGTGACCACGGGACTAGTCCAAACAAGCCAAAGGAAGGAGAGAGAGATAACCTATAAATATGAGATGAAGAGGTAGACTGGGACAACCAAGCTCTTAGGTCTACCAGAACAGGACCCCAAAGCTGAGGGCTGAACAGAAGTGGAACAAAGGGCTGGGAGATCAAGGAGGAAGTGTGCAGCTGGGAAGGTGAATTGAGAAGAAATGTGCCAGATGCTTGGTTTGGGTTCTGGAATCCCTCTCATATTTGTTCTACATTTGGAACGTGACTTGCTTTGGCCATGGGACAACAACATCCATGATGCAAATAGGGCTTTAAAAGTACTTGTACATCAAGCTTTGCTCTTGGAGCATCCCTCCCACATGGAAAGGCCTGTGCTAGCCTGTTGGAGACATGTAGTCCAGCCAACAACCAGTACCAACCTCCAGATATATAAGCAAGGCCATCTCAGATCATCCAGACAAGCCTCCAAATAACTGTGATTGCATGAGTGACCCAAGCAAGACTAGCAGAAGAACCATCCAGCTGAGCCCTGCCCAAGTAGCTGATGCACAGAATTGTAAACCAAAAATATTTGTTATTTTAAGCCACTAATTTTTGGGCTGGATTATTATACAGCAAAGCTAACTGACAAAGCCCTAGTCTAAGGCATTTCATGGAGTAACAATAGCAATATGGAACCTCATGACTGTTGTAGAGCCTGGAGTATTTCCATAAGTAGGGAGGAGAGTCAGTTGGCTAAAAAGGTCAAGTCAGGAGTATAGGATAAGAGAATGGCATGTAGTGTTACTGCTGCTTTTACCTGCCTTTCATCCTACAACTTCCTGGTCAAGTGCATGGGGAAAGTAAACCAATCTTCATGATCACACTGGTAGATCAGGGGAGAAAGACGTCATGCTGCATCATGAAAAAGCTAACTAGTTATCTTTTGTATCTACTGGCAATAAAGTCCTTACAACAGTGTAGCGATATAACTGGCCAGATCTACAGCTACACACTGCCTTCTGCTGCAGTCCCTTTCACATCACCATCATTGCTCCCTGAGCATTACTGCTCCAGACTGGAAAAAAGGACTGAACCAAGGAAAAACAAGAAGCCTGTTAATATCTGATGATAGCAACACTGAAAACAAAACTGTTATTCAGTCCACCTTATTCCTTTAAAAATGAGAAACATTCTGCACAGCAAAGGAATCCACCAACAAAACAAAAAGGTAACCCACTGAATGGGAGAAAATAATTGTAAATAATATTTCATAAGGGGCTAATATCTAAAATATACAAAGAACCCACACAACTCAGTAGCAAAAGCAGAAAGGAAACCAATCCAATTATAAAATGGACGGAAGATCTGAATAGACATTTTTCCAAAGAAGACATACAGATGGCCAACAGGTACATGAAAAGATGCTCAACATCGTTAATCATCAGAACCACCATGAGATTTCGCCTCACACCTGTTAGAATGGCTACTATCAAAAAGACAAGAAATAATGAGTGTTGGTGAGGATGTGAAGAAAAGGGAACCCTTGTGCACAGTTGGTGGGAATGTAAATTGGTGCAGCCACTACAGAAAACAGTATGACAGTTCCTCAAAAAATTAAGACTACCATATGATCCAGGATTCCACTCCTTGGTATTTATCCAAAGAAAACAAAAACACTAACTCGAAAAGATGTATGTACCCCATGCTCACTGCAGCATTATTTACAATAGCCAAGATATGGAAACAACTGAAGTGTCTATCGACTATGAATGGATAAAGAAACTGTGATACACACACACTCAATGAAATACCATTCAGCCATAAAAAACAATGAAATCTTGCCATTTGTGACAACATGGATAGACCTCAAGAGCATGATGCTAAGTGAAATAAGTCAGACAGAGAAAGACAAACACTGTATGATCTCCCTTATATGTGGAATCTAAAACAACAATAACGACATCAAGACCAAGCTCACAGATAGAGAGAAAAGACTGGTGGTTGCCAGAAGAGGGAGGGGGTGATGGGAGTAGGAGAAATGGTTAACTGCTTTTTTGTTGCTATTGTTTTTAGTTTAAATAAACTGAAAAAGTTAACTAATTAATCCTAAAGTGGATCCCTGTGCATTTTCAGTATATTCTATGCCAGGTTATGAAAATGAATCCTCTAAAGTGGGAGACACTAATGCTTAGTAAGTTCACATGAAGCATGAATATTAGTAGAATCTAACCTAATTAGACTAACCAGGTAATCTGCCAGGCATCAATACTTAGTATCTCTTCAATTGTCAGTGGTAATAGAAGAAAGCAATACTATAACCTACGTATTTCAGATACACTGGTATCCAACAAATACTTTCCAATAATTGGTTATTACATAAATCAGTGGTTGATCAAAAAAATGAAAAATCACCCACTGATTCATCTGCAGACTGGGATTGCATGAAATGACATTCTCTCACGGCTGGTATGCCCTTCTTTTAATTGTTTTGCTCAGGCTGGTACTAAAAGGAGCTTGCATTTCTCAGTATGTAGCAATTAATACTACAGAGAAGCGGCCAGGAAGTGTGCTGAGTGAGAAGAGGAATTGAGTTTGGGATTAGCATTTGTACAGCATTTGCTGTACAGTCCTTGTGACTTCATCTGTGGGCTGTTAGGGAAGCCCTTCTCACTGTACCATTTTTTATATTGCCTTCTTGACAATATCCCAGGGCAGAGGCAGCTGGTTTTATAACTATGCAGAAACCTGCTTTGCTTATGTCATCACTGTACTTTGATTCCAACATGCAAAATAGTTTTTCACATATTCCTTTTTATGAGTTATTCTGATAGGCAGGTGAAAGCTGTAACATCACACACACACAACAATGTGAAACAGGCTCTGAGAACATTACTTGACCATGGACACACAGTTAAACATGATTAAGCTGACTCATGAACCCAAGTCCAACAACTCCAATACTCTACAGTGACGTGGGACACAGGATATGAGCATTGGGGTCCATAGGAGGAACCGTATCATCCAAACTCTAGTCTAATTATCCTTTTATTCTTAATTGATTTGAGAATATCATCCAGCTGATCATCCCAGACAGCTAAGGAACCCATAAGACACACTGACTGTAATAATTTTTCAAACAACAACTAGGAAACTTGGTTGACCAAAGAATAGGAGAAGAAAAAAAAAAAATCCATCAACATTTCATTATGATAAAGACTGATATTTACTTGTAGGCCTTCTCCTTCTTCTAAGAAAGTGCCTATTATTAATGGACACAAATAGCATATTTTACTGAATAAGGAAAATATTAACTTATGACTTACCATATAAACAGTGGCTAAAAATAATTGTGCAAATCAGTCTTAAAGCTGACATAAACATGTATGTTAATCTTAACATATTTATTTGGCTTTATTTCATACTCTATGGGAAAATGCCCCCATCCCATTTCTATTTCTAACTTACCATGTGAACAAGAACAAGTGATTAAACCACACCAGGTCTGAAACACTCCATCAATAAAACAAGGTGACTGGACTTCAAGTCTGAAGTAACACAGTAAAATGGAACAAACTCTAGATCTGGCCACAGTTGAGACTGAATCCGGGGCCTAGCATCTTGTTAAATGTCTGGCTGTGGGCCTATATTTCACCTCTTTCCTCATCTAGGTAAATGGACAAACCACACCCTTCTCAAAGAGTTTGGAAAGAATGAAAAATAATACACTTAAAGTTACCTAGCATAGTGTCTGATCCACAGGAGTGCTCAACAAAGAACAGCTGATGATGGGCTTCCCTGGTGGCGCAGTGGTTGAGAGTCCGCCTGCCGATGCAGGGGACACGGGTTCGTGCCCTGGTCTAGGAAGATCCCACATGCCACGGAGCGGCTGGGTCCGTGAGCCATGGCCTCTGAGCCTGCGCGTCCGGAGCCTGTGCTCCGCAACAGGAGAGGACACAACAGTGAGAGGCCCGCGTACTGCAAAAAAATTCTCCGCCTAAGTGAGCTGGCACTGTGCAGGCATGGAGGTCCACAACTCTAACCTGGAGGAGCTGTGTGGCTTACACTGAATAAAGGTTCTGATTCCTTTCTTAGCCTCACTACAGAATCCAGAGCAACTAGTCCCTTTGAGTCTCACCCCAGGGTGCTAGATCCTCACCCACTTAAGGAGAAACGACACAACAGAATGGCTCTCCTCTGCCCTTCTCATCATCCTAGTACCATAAACACCCCAGAGGGCAGAGCTGGGCCAGGGCTTCCCACTTATCCTCCACCTGAGCCCCTTCCCCCTTCTCTTTGGCCAAAAGCATTCCCCAAGCCTGAGCCAAAGCCTTCCAGGAACCTCCCTGAAGGCCAAGGTTGCTTGGAGGAACTACACCCTGCTTCCCACCAGAGGTCGCCCTCCCACACAAGCCTAAGCAAACAGAACCCGGCTTTGCCTTCTCGGCAGCAGTAACATTATTTTCTTTCTCTATTTTTATCTATTAAAAAGATTTCTTTACAGCCATAACTTAGATCCCTACACTAAAATGGAGCAACAGGAACATATAATGGTGCATTTCATTTATGAATGACCTGTAATAAATTACTCCGAAGTGTCCCGAGTGCCAGGAGACACAACGCTTTGTCTGCCCACGGACTGTATTTCACCTGCTTTAATTTAGCTGACACATAAAACTCATTTGACATTTCGCAGGTATTTGTTGGGGGCGGGGGGGGGTGGCCTGCGGGAGGGGACCACTGCGAGGCCGGGAGGAGAGTGTGGGTGGCGGCAGAGCCAAGGATATTTGGTTCTTGTTGAGGGTTAAGGTGTGGAGCCTGGGTAACCCTGGCAACACGAGGTCATCCCCGAGCAAATTGTTGTCCAAGATGAGTTCCTCCAGGCTCCCGAACGCGCTCAGTCCTTCCAGTGACCTGCAATGACAAAGGCAACAGGAAAAATGATCCTGCACTAAATCAGGGAGGCCATTATGAGCCGAAATAAATATTTTAACCTTCCCTTTCAGGATTGGGAATAGTTTGGGCTTGGTGCCTGTCAGCAAAGTGAATGACAAGAATTAGTAGCGGGAGCCGGGGCGGGGGCGGCGGGGGAGAAGGGGCCGCTGGCACTCACCGCATCCTTCACGCATTGCCAACATGAAGGATGAGGGTCACTTAGTGAGTAGCCAGGATCCAAAACAAAGGGCTTCAGATACGGCCTGCAGGATAAATTTGTCAATGTCTTGTGCCTTCAGGCACCCAGCCTCAGCTGACCCTAACCTCCATTCCCAAGATAAATAACTCTGTCACAGTTCACCTTCATTCCCTGGACACAAATTTAAGTTGTCATCCATCATTCCTGCCCAGAAATATCATACCCCTCTTACAATAATAAATATAACTTCAAGTATCATTTCTTAGCGGTTCTCCTCTACACAGTCCTAGGAAAAAGCAAGGAAGGTTTCCTTTCTCTGCGTTCAACGCCTTTGACTTTTTCTCCCCTCTGCTTTTTTTCCTTACTAATCACTTAATTTGCTTCTGCCCAGTGTCCCTCTGGCCGCCTCAAAAGGCAAGATATCTGCGGAAGCACGGAATCACTCCAGTCTGAATGGCTGTTTCTTTCTCTTTCATGATTTGTTTTTGTTTTTGTTTGTGGGGGGGGGGGAGGTGAGGTAAGGAAGGGGTTGCGGGAATTTCTGCCTCAAGGCTCCTGACTTGACGTTTACTGTTTTAATTTATGGAAAGTGGATTTCTCACTTCATTTCTTTGAAAAAAGTGCCAAATGCAGCAAATGGAGATGTTGGGGCAGTAAAGAAACAGGCATCGGAAAGAATTAAGTACCCGGCTCAGAGAGAAAAAAAAGTATCCGGGGAAAACAGCCCTGTTAATAGACGTAGCTGAAAGTTAACTCTTAAGGTTAGGGGCACAGGGCTGCTGGGGGTGCAGGCAGCGAGGGGCAGCTGTGCGCATGTGCCTGCCCGGTGCACGCAGATGGTAATTACAGAAAGCTGCCCGGTGGAGGGACTCACACGGCCACATGCTCCCAGCTCGTTCACCTGCCAGACCCAAGAGCTGTGCTGAGCTTGCACAGGCTGACAGCTGAGCTACGACGTTGACCAGAGGGTGGACTCACACAGGGTTGCCTGGCTGTTCTATAAAATGCAACGAATCGGGGAGATGTTGTCTAAGCTATTTATGCATTTACTGATGGCCCTTCCATCACAGACGCTCCTGCTTGCGTGTGCAATGCCGGTACATGTGATGTGACTGTTCAGTGCCTGTATGTGTGGTGTGAGTGTGAACTTGAGCACCAGACCTTTCTGAACACATCCATCTCTCCCTTGTGGGACCTGTGTCAATAGGACTCCAAAATCAAGAGGAGGTGAAAGATGCCTGGTGAAGAAGCAATTCAACCCCCAGACTCCACTGGGCCCAGAGCTCCACCAGCAGCCCCACTCCTGCCCCAAACCTCCAGGTGGTCCCAGCCACGGCCCAGCACCCAGACCACGTCTAATCCCGTAACTGACACTACTTGCACCGTAGCAGGGGGGCAATACCGCATACACTTGGGGTCAAGGGTCAACAGGGTCACCAAGTTCCATTTCCTCCTCCTCCTCTCTCTCCTTCCTCAGGTTTCAGGAAGGCAAAACAAAATTTATACACGTACAGTCAGGAAGGCCTGGGGTTTTACTTCTGTGCCATCATTTACTTGCAGCCTGAATTGGGGCATCTCAACAACCCCCTTGAGTTCCCTTCTTCTGTGCTGACCCAGCTCACAGGATCTTACAGGGAATACGTGGGAGAGGACTAACAACCTATTAGCAAATACTGGTTTCTTTCTTCTCCTTCCTCATTGATTTTTCTGGAAGCCCTGACCTTTGGTCAGGGGTGTGGGGGGTGGTTCAGGATGCAGGGGGTGGGCAGAGGAGGAGATGTGCAAAGTTGTGTAGTAAGTGTGGCTTCTGCACAGAAACTTCAAGCTTTCTTGAAGCCCCTTCCTCCTTGGGGGTTACTGAGTGCTGATCCCAAAGTGTCAGGACTATAGCCCCCGTTTACCTCAAGGGGAGTTGTGGCCACCTCCCCATCAGGGCGCCTAATGCATGGCTAATCAGTCCTTTGTGCATGAACATCAGCTGGGCTCTGGTCAAAGGTGGCATCCAAATACACGTTGTCCCGGAGTTATGTTATCCAAATATAATACTTTTATCATGAGAGTCAGCAAAGGGTTGGCAACTGGCAAGCAGAAGAAAGCTTCCTTCCAAGAGTGCTTCAGGGGAGGCATAAGACAAAATGACACCACATGGTGAGGACAAAGCCGGGAAGGCTAGAAGGAGTGCCCCCAGAGATGCCTTTCCCTCCAGGGTGGGCTCTGGGGCAGAGCTCAAAACAGGAGGGAGACTTCAGAGAGCACTTGGGAAGCTCAGGCTCAAACCCCCTGTCACCTGTCTGGTTCGAGATCCTTTTTGCCATGTCATATTGTTAGCTGCTCAGTTAAAAGGCAGGTTACGGGGGGTGGGGGGTTGCTAATTAATAGATCCCTGTCTTCACGTCATCACTGGGGTGTGCACTTGGTGATTTAATCAGCTAAATTCAGAGCTGAGGGATTGGAGGGACAGGAGGCAGAGAGCGTAATGAAGGATAAAACTGGAGGGGACAGGATTTCTGGAGCTTGGCTGGCATGTGGAAGGCAATAAACAGATGCTTGGAAGGTGCTTTTCGTTTTTACTTTTAAAATAAGTTTATTTTTGTGTTATTGCTATTGTTGTTGTTGCTGCTTTCCTGGAAGGAGACGGGGAAAGAAATTATGTGGGTCAATCTTTGAGCTCATACCCCTATATACAAGATGCCTGCAAAGAGATGTGTGCTATTAAATGACAAGGCAAAAAAGGCTGTAAGGGTCCACACAGATCTATGCTGTTCAAGGGACAGCTATGGTAGCTACAAGAAAAAGATGGCAGGACTGGAATTTCTCCCCTATAACCTTGTGTGTGGACAGCAAAATGCACCCCAGACCCAAGAGCCCTGGTAGAGGAGGTGAGTGTCATTCCACGGTCACCCACCAGCTTGGTTGGCTGTGGCTACAAACGCCTGAGGGGTGGGCTGGGAAGGCCAGGCAGGCCTGAGTGCCACGGACAGGGTCTGGACAGGGAGGGCAAGGCACAGCCAGCTGGAGAGAGGTCTTCCCGGCCCAGCAAGGAGATGTCAAGGGCAGGCAGGGAGACCCGGTGTGCGGTCCGATCTGTGCCAGGTGGTTTGCTCTGGAAACCTAATCAGCACCTCCAAAGTGCACTGCAGGCTGCCGGCCTCCGCTCCACCAGCGGGAAAGCTGCCCATTATGTCATCCACAGGTACCATCTTGGTTACCTTGTTCACAGGGCTCCGGCTGGGCTCCCCTAGGAGCCGCTGCAGCTGCTGGGAGAGTCCTAGTGCCTTTTCCAAAGGCACATCAAATGACAAAACATCACAATGCATTCAACTCCAGCGGATTCAAACAGAGAGAACTTTTAAGTTTCCACTGTAATTAACCCTATCCTCGTTAAGATAATTATGATCAAGCTTCCTGTCAGAGTTAATATCCCAGCATCATTGCCCGTGGCTCCCACTCTGCCTTCATTAGCTTACAAAAACAGTGGCGCTAAACAGGCCCCTCGCCCTCTGCAAGTCAGGCCCGTGCTGTGAGCCTCACAGAGGGAGGGACCTCAGGCAGGGCAGCAGGGCCTCCTGGAACCCCAATCCCTTCTGCTCCTGGGTGGGCGCACACTCAGTGGCCTCCATCCTTTCCCCAAAAGTCGTCAGAACAGGGAAGGAGAAGGGCCCGGACCAGAGCAGGGCTGGGAGGTTTGGGCAGAAGAGGTATTCAAATGTAGCTCCCCCCTTTTCAGCAAAAAAACCAGCCAGGAAAACCATCAGAAGACACATCCAGAATTCCCGGTTCAAGAACTGCCCATCTCTTTCCTGGGGTACAGGCCATGGTCAGAACTAGACCTCTCTGCCCTCAGCTCCCAGCCTGTTTGGGGATGATAATTCTGCCTGACACGAGATGGGCAGGGAACGGGGAGACAGTTAACCACAGACCCTGGGAAAGAAAAGTATCCCTTTGTGGAACCAGAGTTGCCTCAAATCCAGAACAAATTAAGAAAAGAAGATTTCTACTAAGGTCTTTATCTGCTCCCTCTGTGATATCTACCTAAATATCCATATACATATTTTTAACTGAGACAATGGAGAGGCCGTGGAAATCCTAAAGAACCTAACCCATATATCTGATGTCTACCACACTGGCTACTTCTGCAGACCTGCTCAGGCCAGGCACTGCCTACTCTGTAACGGTCTTTCTGCATGACTCCTGTCTGCCCAGCTCCCAACAAAAAGGGATCTCAGTGCAACCTCCAAAATACCTAGAAAGTTGTCAAAAGCACAGTAAGGGCTCAATGCCTTTTAGCCAACTGACTACTGATCAGCCAGGAGCCTGTGGGTTGCGGAGAAAAACGCTGCCGATAGCATGGCAAGGGCAGGACAAAGAGCAGGCCTCAGGGTGACCGGCCAAGGGCTAGCAGGGCAATCTCTCCATCTGCATTCTTTCAGAGGCCAGAGTGCCTCCCTCTCTCTACCCCAAGGCCAAGTGACTGAGAACAGGCAGAAGTGACATTCGGCAAATCTGCGCCTGTATACCAGTATTGGTTACTAAACTATTTCAGTAATTCCTTACCAATTGGTAAAAAATTGCAGCTCTTAATACCCTGGGTGCCCCACCCTGTTACCCTGGCCACTCCCCAGAGCTCCCAGACCTTTCTTGTGTTCAGCAACTAAGTGGTTAATGTCCCTCTCACCCTCATCACACAGGGCCTTCAAGGACCCTGCTTCAGCCAAGATCTTTCTGACTGGTCAGTGCAACTGTTAAATAATTTAAACATCGCACTTGAGAGCAGAAATAGCAACTTGTACACTTTACTCCTCCCCACCATGCCAAGTACAATGTCTGGCACACAGCAGGTTCTTGGTGAATGTCTACGCACAGACTTACAACAGAGGCCATGACCAAAGCTACAAGGACAGGACAGACAGCACAGAGCTACACGCGAGGAACAAAGGAAGAACTATGAGAATAGGAAAATTGTGGTATGACTGCTCCCGTCCCAGAAAATGGCCCAGTGGCACAGACATTTTTAGAAAGGCTGTTCATCTAACCCATGAGCAGAATCCTTTCTTTCTGCCATAAAACAATTTTATATCCTATTTAAATGAATATATATAACTATAGATAGTACATAATATATAGTATATTACTATAGCTAGTATATACTATAGTGTCACTGTACATAGCGTTATATGTACAGTTGGCACTATGTATTTTCTACACATTTTTCTGTCATTCAGGTCACATAACCAGGGGTATATGTACAAATAATAATATAAATCAACTGTCTATATGGTAAGTATATCAATAGAGGAGGAATGTGTCTTTAAAAATTAGGAGAATGTGGAAAAGGCTCTAGGCTATGTAAGACAGTGTATAGTGACGCCATGTGACAGTATATCACATGGAATTTGTCAAAGTCACTTTCAAAGCCCTATGGAGCCCCCTGTCAGGATGGATGATCCCTGATCTTCTGAGAATAAAATTCAAAAACGGTATAAGAGATCTGAACCCAAGACCAGTCAAAAATCTAAGGTAGTTAGGTGTTTGTTAACTCTATGTGGGATCAAGTCCAAAGCCATCATGCACCATACTTAATAACAGTACAACAAAAAAAGAAACTGTTAAATATGATCCCTCAAGAATTATGGAGAATGAGCAAGGAGCTAGGAGCCCAGAAATGAGTGCCTGCATTTCCAGTTATTTGAAAAGGAAGGTAAAATTCTATAAACTTTAGATTGATAAGTTCATAAACTTACCTACATGGAATTCTAGTCAGACTGTAGCTCTGAAGAGCCATTATTTTCTTGTCCTATATTATAGGACAATATAAATCACGTATGTGATCATGTAACCCTTTTCAGTTTTGCTGCCAGGAAGCTCAGAACTAAATTATGACCCAACTGTAAAATGGAAGTACCCCATGGTCTCTATATCTGCTTTCTAACTTCACTGTCAAGGCTTATAAATATTTTATAGACTATCTATATATTGTTATATGTTTTACTAATTCAATACAATTTAATATAGCATAGCTTCTCAAACAGGCAGTTTCTGTGCATTAAGGACAAGTTCTGTGAGGCCAGCTATTAACGCGGATGGCTGACTAGGAATAAAGATGTATACTGCATCCCCATTTCACAATGTCTTTGAAAAGAATACTACTAATTCTAATGACATCCTTGTGGCAGAAAAGCAAAAAGTGGACTAGAAAATGACCACTTTAGCTAGAGTCATAACCGGTTTGAAAATATACCTGAAGAACACTAATTAACGGCTCAGCTTGCTCTGGGGGAAGGTTCTGGGGACTTTGGTCCTGATGTTTTGCCAATGACTTGGTTAAGGACAGGTTTATCACATTTATGGAGGCCAGCACCTAGAAAGATATTTAAAAGGATGCAGTAGGAACCAAAATGATCCTGCTAGAATCAAGCCACTGTTTCAGCCCAACAAGATGACATTTTTCAACATCTAATGTAAAGACTACCCCAAAATACCCATTTAACTAAAACATTCAAAGGCAAATGAAAATTGGGGAAAACGTTTACAATCTCTCTGATAGCGTAAGGTTTAACATCCTTAATATGAAAAGAGTGTTTGAAAATCATTAAGGAAAAGCTGAAAGCCCTAGGATAAAAATGATCAAAAGACATGGAGAGAAAATACACAAGGAATGCAAATGGTCAATAATGAAAATGTGGGGTGAAATTTCAGCTTCATTGGGAATCCAAAATATTCCAATTAGACGAGATATTTTCACCTTACTAGCAAATGCACTTGCTTTCTTAACTCTTAACATAGTCTTGTCAAAAGGTCAAGGTAACACTAATGGCAGAGTGAAACTGTTATAACCTTTCTGGATGTCAATTTATACTAAAGCCTTAAGAATTATCACCTATTCCTCCAGTAATTCCAAGAATTTATTCAGCAAATATCTAAGAAGTCTATATGGTTTAAATATGTTCACTACAGCATTATTTATAACAACACTGTAAACAAGCCTAAATGCCCAATGATGGAGGAACTATTAAATAAAGCTCAAAATATCTGTATGATGAAACACCATGCAGCAACTTTTTCTTAATTAATTAATTTATTTATTTATTTTTGGCTGCGTTGGGTCTTCGTTGCTGCATGTGGGCTTTCTCTAGTTGCAGCGAGCAGGGGCTACTCTTCGTTGTGGTGCGTGGGTTTCTCATTGAGGTGGCTTCTCTTCTTGTGGGGCATGGGCTCTAGGTGCAGGGGCTTCAGTGGTTTTGGTACGCAGGCAGTTGTAGCTTGCGGTCTCTAGAGCGCAGCCTCAGTAGTTGTGGCGCACGGGCTTAGGTGCTCCGCGGCATGTGGGATTTTCCTGGACCAAGGCTCGAACCCATGTCCCCTGCATTGGCAGGCAGATTCTTAACCACTGCGCCAGCAGGGAAGCCCCCATGCAGCAATTTAAAATGATATTAAAGGCAGATATCCATGGATCCAGTAAAACTGTCACATTATCTATTTAAGCACCTAAATTAAGTTATAATACATGTAATACACCAAGATCTCACGCATGGAAATTAAAAGGCATCCATGTGCTCGCCTCCACTCTCTACACAAATTTTCATCTGTACTATGTCTTCCATCTTGATGGTTAAGAGTCATTAGTCTTTTTTTTTAATAAATTTATTTTATTTATTTATTTTTGGCTGTGTTGGGTCTTTGTTGCTGTGCACGGGCTTTCTCTAGCTGTGGCGAGCAGGGGCTACTCTTCGTTGTGGTGCGCAGGCTTCTCATTGTGGTGGCTTCTCTTGTCGAGGAGCACGCACTCTAGGCGTGCAGGCTTCAGTAGTTGTGGCGCAAAGGCTTAGTTGCTCCACGGCATGTGGGATCTCCTTGGACCAGGGATCGAACCCGTGTCCCCTGCACTGGAGACAGATTCTTAACCACTTCGCTACCAGGGAAGTCCCAGGAGTCATTAGTCTTTGTTAGTTGTTTCTAGTTTACAAACTGCTGTTAATACACAATCTTGTACACTGGGACTTTAATGACAATTCTGTACACACACACATTGATGCATACATACATATCCACACATCTAGCTGTAGATGCATGGATGGATGGATGGATAGATAGACAGATTCCAGATATACATCACTAACCCTTAAGTAATGAGTTTATAGGATTTTTTCCTCCTCTTTCACAGTTTTCACTAGTTATTAGATTTTCTATCATGAGTAAGTATCTTATAATCAGGAGAAACTCCAGTAAATATTACTTTTAAATAAAACAAAACCATTTCCCAAACAGAAGATGGAGGAGGCTTAGCTAAAGAGGAGTGTGTATAAAGGGGGCTTAGTTAGCATGAATCTCCAGAGTGGGGCTGCCACCACAGAAGCTAATCTGATCGTAATCCACCCTACTGGCCCCTCAGTAACTCTACTGGGAGCTTTGTTTCAATTCTCGGTGCCAGACTCCAAGGAGCATCAGCATTCGGAAACACTGCGTGACCAGAACCACCAGCTGGTTTGGAAGGGTGTGAGGAACGGTGACTGAGACCGTCAAGATTACCTAACCAGGAAGAGAGGAGGCTTAGTTGTTTCAAAGTAGTGAGTCTATGGCCTGCCAGAAGGCAGAATCAAAAACAAATTTTGTGATTTGAGAAAATGATGTAATCTGGGAGGAGAGGTCTTGAATCAATTTTTTACAAACTTCTAAAAATAGAGAGCTGTTTTTGCCAAAGGACTGAGCTACCTTATGAGTCATTATATGAATTTGATCAGAGACTGGGAATCATAAAGGATGTTCACAGGGAATTTCTGCATACAGAAGATGAGATTCGGGCTTCCCTGGTGGCACAGTGGCTGAGAGTCCACCTGCCGATGCAGGGGCGCGGGTTCGTGCCCCAGTCCGGGAAGATGCCACATGCCGCAGAGCGGCTGGGTCCGTGAGCCATGGCCGCTGAGCCTGCGAGTCCGGAGCCTGTGCTCCACAACGGGAGAGGCCACAGCGGTGAAAGGCCCGCGTACCGCAAAAAAAAAAAAAAAAAAAAAGATGAGATTCAGTGACCACTAAGATTCTATCCAGATTCTGTGCTTCTCTGACTGGAGCTCCTTCTGCTATAACCACAGTTCACAAGGACTGCCAAGAGCCACTTCTTCCCTGCCAGAAGGGTCCCCTTCTGACCCAGCCTGGTGGAAAGAGGGCAGCAGAGAGCTCTAGCTCTGTCATTCCCCCTCACACTCAACTCTGTACCTTATTCTGATCTTCTAGCTGGAATTGCGCAAGGTCTCTTTAATGCTTCCCTAACTAGGGGCACATCCCCATAATTAAAGAGGCACATGTCAACACACTTACAGCCTCTTACAGCCAATAAACCAGATGTCAGAGCCACAGCATTGTCTGCATGCATCACAGTCTTCTTCCTAGACACGCAGACTTGGAGTCCTAGGGGGATTTTAGGGTGTTCCATTCTCCACTTCACAGAAGGTTACCAATGCTCAGAGAGGTAAAGTGGCTTGACTGAAACCATACCTAGTAACCAAGACGTGTCTAGAACTTTTGGACATACAGAGCAGTGCTCCCTCAACTAAACCGTGATAAACTACCTCTAAATAATTTCTAGTGGAGGTCTGGAAGTGGAAATTCACCACTGCCACATTCCTTACCAAAACACACACAGTATATCTCTTTGTAATTCATTCATTATAGGTCCTCAGTTGTAATGATCAACCTAGATGGTCTTCATATTCTTTTTCCTTTCGATCTCTACTCCCATCCTAGCCCTCCTAGAACAATCCCCTGAAGAACGAGTTCTTATAGTTTTTCTAATGTGGTTCTCACGAGGTTAAGTATTCATTAGGTAGGGCTGGGTTGAAATTTACCAGCTAACGGTCCCCTTGGCATGTACCTCTATAGCTTATTCATTCATTTACAAAAATGTAGTGCGCGCCAACTCGGTGCCTAGCATTCTGCTAAACTCTGGGGCTGCGGAGATCGCTGAGGCATAGTCCCCTACTGTTAAGTAGCAGATACAGACAAGAAAGCGGGTGCCATTGAATGCAGGGTAGTGGGTTAGACTGGGATGATAAGCACTACTCCGGGTGGGGAGGGCTGGCTCAGGGAGAACTTCAAAGAGGAGATGGGCTTGAGCAGACAAGTCTCAGTCCAGTTGAATTCTCATCTTTTGAGCCTCTACTTGCACTTTATGCCAAAGGTGGTGGTGAGAGAACATGAGAAGAGAGAATTTGATTCTGGCACTCCAGTAATGGACGTTCCAAAAAGCTTACTGAGAACCAGAAAGCCTGTCTGTGACACCCACTTCCAGTATGTCAGGTTCTCAATGAGCACCTCCATCTGGGGATGCGAAAGATGCACAGTTCATGGCACCTGCTCCCAGTGGGTTTATCATGTATGGGAAGAGAGAAAGAAGTTAAACTTGAAAGGAGGAGAAATCATATAGGACAGCATATATTAAGCAGTATGGGCAAGATGGGCTCTAGATGTTGAGAGAAAAGTAATGAGGGCTTTAGTGGTCACCTTTTAGGCCCATCCTCCTATGTTTGTCCTGAAGTTATTACAGCAAGTGAGTCCCTAAGGACAGAGGTGAGGAACCAGGTACCCTCCCCCTATGAACATGTCAGATGCCCCCACGTCTTGTTCCCATCACTCTGCCCATCTGGCTGTCTTCCTCTCCTCTCAGCCCATCTTTCCTACATTTCTCCCACCCTGGTGACAGGGCTTGGTTCTGGGCTTTGACTACGTCTCTAAAATTATTTTGATTCACGGCTTGAGATTTTACAAAACCACACATGCACGCATGGAGCCTGTGGCCTCGGGTTCTTGTTTGTTTTTAAGAGTCTAAAGAGTGAGTTTGTTTGGCGGGTTCTATAAATGGAGGTTTTCTTTACTGGGGAGATGTAAGGGCGCGGACATGGTGTGCTGCAGCCGCGGTATGTGTGCACGTCGCCATGGGATGGAATCCAGCGCCCGGTAGGGGAGGCTCCCATGGCCATTGGGCAAACATATGTTGGGCCAAGAACACAGCTCTTCAACCTCATGAACTGTGTGCTTGAAAGATAACAGTGTCTCTTCCACATGCGGCTTTCACCACCCTCCGCAAAGGGAATTTCTAATTCAACAGATGGTGTCTACTCATTGCAAACCAACCAGAAAAGGAGACATTTACATGGCTGGGCCTCCAGGCCCTAGAGACCCAGAGGGGCCCTCATCAAATACTTGCCCAAAGACCAGCTCCCCATGGGCAGGGCCCTCTGGAATGGAATCGGGCCAAGAAAACCAGCAAAAACGTGCCAAGTGCTGATTCTGTGAGGTCCCAGTTGGCTGAAAAAGGTGAAAACATGTTTTCTGTCCCAGACTACAGGATAGCTTTATATCTCCTTCAGGAAAGAAAGCCCTGGGAGATATGGTAACCTCCAAAAGTCGCTTGCTACTGGAGCCATTTTCCTTCTTCCAAAGCAGCCCTTGCTCTGTGATTTGCAAAACCTTTCAAAGAACAACTGTGTCAGGTTTGGGCTCCATTTCATATAATGGCACATTCTGGGCCCTGAGAACCAACACCTAACAGAAGTGACAGTGCTAGGGACAAGGAGGAGAGAGACAATGCCTGTAGATGTACAGCAATGAACAAGGGACCCTCCCGGGACTAAACGAAGGTTCTTTCTTCCTTGTCTGCCTCTCTGGTTATCTGACTGCTGCCCTTGGGGGCAGAATGTGCTGGTGGTGGTTTTCCAAGGCCCGTGGTGTCCTGATCTTGTCAACTCAGTGAAGCCAAACACAAAACATAGTAAGAAGACACACAAAGTAAGACTGCTATATTAGGGGACAGGAGCTCTGTTTTCCTAGATGTGCTGTAAGACTCTGGAAATATAACATCCCTCAGGTTTAATTTTCGAATCCATCACAGGGGCACGAAAATCCCTGACCTGTATAGTTTGCATATACTGGAATGGGGAAGACACGGGATAAAGTATGTGTAAACAAACCTAGATAAATATAAGGATTGCTGATACGTGAACGACTGTTTTGCAAACAATGTGTGTATTTTCTATAGAGGTAATTAGTTACCAAAGAAAAGGAAGCAAGTAGCCAAGGCTTTCCAAGAGATACTAACACTTATTCAGAATCATCTGGCAACAGAGCAGCTTGGGAGAACCTCTGTCTGAAGAATGACCAGGGACCCTGATCCTCGTCCTGCCTTGGTGACTACCTTCCTGCCACGCTGCAGTCATATCCTTGCCCCATAATTTTCTGTAAACTGGGGAGGCTGGATTCAATTATTTCAGACATCTCTTCCCTTTGTAACATTCTCTGCTCTAAAGTAGGTTGCAGGAGAAAAACCCCCAAGCTCAACCAAAGTTTTATTATGTCCTTAATTATGCCACCATTCATTAAAAAGTTCCGCATGAATGTGGCAGGCCATCTCCAACCTTCCTACGGCC
The DNA here is from genome assembly GCF_963455315.2 of Globicephala melas. Taxonomy (NCBI): domain Eukaryota; kingdom Metazoa; phylum Chordata; class Mammalia; order Artiodactyla; family Delphinidae; genus Globicephala; species Globicephala melas. The sequence continues at coordinate 56,778,727 of NC_083329.1, forward strand.
AGAAAAGGGGTTTGAAGGGCAGGGGTGCAGGGAGAGTTTCAAGTCTCAAGTATGAAATCTGATTAACAAGGACTATCTGGGGAGGGAAAAGTTGGGGGAGAAAAAAATACCACCCCTCCACCCCTGCGTTTTTTCATCTTTCAAGGCATCCTAGACTAGAGAGTGACAGGCAAAGTGACACAGCGCTCAGAGGGCAAAAGATAAATGTTTGATGGATTGGCCATTGGTAGGGAAGTGATGGGCTTTGTATGTGCATAATGGCTGAGCTGCCTTTCCATGTCGATCGCCTGCCAAGATAAGAAGCCATAATGAATGGACCTTGAGATGCCCTGGACAGGAGTGGTTTTCATTTGACTTGTTTTAATAAAATTAATTTTAAACAGAAGAACAACAACAAAATGGCAGAAGAAAGAGGAGAGCAATTTGGAGAGACCAGAAAGGCTGAGAATTGCAAACATCCAGAGTGGACGCCAACCATCGGCTTTTGCATTCACTGTGCTCATCAAGTCAGCAGAGGGAAACAATGTGATTTCCTCACATCTATATGTCATCAAAAGGCTGTCTGTGTCCAGTACTGTGGAGAGACACTGAGATATGGAAATTAAATGGCCTGGCTGAATAGAACAGTACCCTGATAGGCACAGAATGGATCACTCATTCATTCCTCCATCGGCAAATATTAACTGAGCATCCCCTACCTAGGGTGAATGAAACAGGTCTGCTCTCACCTGCATTGGAGCCTGGCGGGCTTGGCTTTTCTAGCAAAGTGAGGAATACTCTCCTGGTCCAAGGACTCCTACTATGCTAGGTGTCTCTGCCAGGCAGCCATGACTCTACATCCTTGAACATGTCCCACCCCCAGCTAATTTCTCATTTCCATATTTATCTTCTGATTTTAGTCTTCTGGTCCTATGTTTGTGCTTGGCTTCACTGAGTTTCCCAGATCACCTCCATCAGAATAACACAATGCTTGTGAAAACCCCACAATGGTGTTCTGCCGCCAAGAGCAGCAGTCATATAACCAGGATGGCAGACTTCAGCCCAAGTACCCTCTAGCTATGCCCATGAGTATATTACTTTGTGGACTTTGGTTTTTTCCATATGCAAAATGTGGGATTGGAGCAGATGATGTGCTCCATCTTTTGACTAACATTACTTGAGGCCTTGAAAGATCAAACATTCTGACAGGCCTGGGAGTACACACCTGGTTAAGACATTATCATGTCCTCAAGGGGCCCAAGATCTCGTGAAACAAGGGCAAAAACACTTGGCCATAACACAATGAGGTTTAAGTGCTCCTACTGCCTCCAGGTGACCTTAAAAGACCTCTAAGATCCCTTCTAAGACTCAAGTGTCCTAAGATTAGTGTCCTAACCTCCATTTCTCTTTCATTTTTAAGACGAGGTACAGAATTACAAAGAAGCTTGGTTACCCAAGCATTCTAACTGTCACCTCCATGATACCATGCATTTTCCCCGTGTTAGAAGAATCCTAGGCAAAATGCAATGTGCTAGTGGGAAGCAGCCGCATAGCACAGGGAGATCAGCTCGGTGCTTTGTGACCACCTGGAGGGGTGGGATAGGGAGGGTGCGAGGGAGGGAGACGCAAGAGGGAGGAGATACGGGAACATATGTATATGTATAACTGATTCACTTTGTTATAAAGCAGAAACTAACACACCATTGTAAAGCAATTATACTCCAATAAAGATGTAAAAAAAAATGCAATGTGAAAAATAAGTCTCCCCTTCGTATGGTGACAGATGGTAACTAGACTTATCATGGTGATCATTTTGTAACGTACAGAAGTATTGAATCACTATGTTGTATACCAGGAACTAACATAGTGTTGTAGGTCAATTATACTTCAAAAACAAACAAGCAAGCAAGCAAACTCACAGAAAAAGATTTGTGGTTACCAGAGGGTGGGGGAGAAAGAATTGGTGAAGGTGGTGAAAAGGTACAAACTTCCAGTTATAAGATAAATAAGTACTAGAGATGTCATGTACAACATGATAAAGATAATTAACACTGCTGTATGTTATAGATGAAAGTCGTTGAGAGTAAATCCTAAGAGTTCTCATCACAAGGAAAAGCAGTTTTTTTCTATTTCTTTAATTTTGTATCTATATGAGATGATAGATGTTCACTCAACTTACTGTGATAATCACTTCATGATGTAGGTAAGTCAAATCATTACACTGTACACCCTAAATTTATACAGTGCTGGATGTCTACTATATCAATAAAACTGGAAGAAAAAACTAAAGTAAAATAAAACTTTAAAAAAAAAAAAGAAAGAAAAAAAAATCTCCCCCTCCTTCCTGCCTCTGAGGGTATCCTTTTTTCCACAACTACAAAAGGAAAGTCACTCATTACTAAACAGCTCAGCAAGGCTTGCACTATTGGAGAATATAAAGTTTTATGAGCAGGTCTCTCCTTCGCTCTCTGGGTGTAAGTGAGAAAGTGAGTGAGACAGAAAGCCGGAGAGGTCTGGCTCAGGAGTCCAGGTTGAATTATAGACTGTCGCTCAAGATTCACAGCTCTTCGTGGTAGGAGGTTAATATTCTCACATGTCATTAGGTCTGCTGGCTCTCCTGATGGTTCATTGAAGCAGGCAGCAAATTATTTCCTCATGCTGCAGAGGACAGCCCACTTCAAAGCAAGGGAACTCAGGTCGGGGCAGGCCTCTGGGTGGATTCATGACTTGGGATCACCAGGGGTTGTCTATAGGTAAGAACGGGCCCAAAGCCTCTGACAAAGCTAACTTTTTGATCTGTCTTGACCCGACTTTCAAGTCAGACCTCCAGATTTTATTCCTATCACCTTCTAAGGACCTGCCAAGACCTGCGGGAAGACTGGGTAACCTGTCTGGTCATTTTATTGTCACTTGAAATGCCTCCACCTATTCTCTGCTGTTGTACCTCTCGCCCACAGTTCAAGGTGGAGCTTAAACACCTCCTCCTGGGAGGAGACTTCTCAGGCTGAGCCAAAGCCGGCTGTCCATGCCTGGAGTCAACTCCCAAAGGGCTTCTGCACTGCACACTCCTTCCACCAGTGGGCCACAGACTTGGTCTGTTCTCCTATCATCCTAGGTGTCTTACTCTTGTCTCCTTGACAATCAAATAAAGCTTACGGGACTGCAGGCCCAATGGGTTCTATCTCTTTGCATCTCTCCTAGCGGCAGCTAAGTAGGAGGGAAGGGAAAACCTACATACCTGCCCTGGGTACACGTCTAAATCCTGATCCTGTCTCCTTTCCGGAAGACAGGGCCAAGAGAGCCCCAGAAATGTTTACAATACAGGCTCATTCAGCTGTTTCTTTACAGGTAGCTTGGAAAATACCACTTCTAAAGACAAAATTAGGAAGAAGTTTGAAAGGCATAAGACACTCAGAAGAAGTCAGGGGAAAATCGAGGTTATCTTTGCACAGGCTCTGAATTTCTAAATAAGTATGTTTCGTGTACACACCCACCACAGGCTGTATTGTTTTCTCAGGTGGAGGTTTTCTCAACAGCAGGAAGGGTGTCCTTGGAGGGCAGCTATTATGAGGAGGCCTGCACACTAGGGCAGCCCTCTCCTTCAGCACCATCTGGGAGGGTGCCCCCACCTGGGGACGGCTGGAGGGGAACTCCCAGGGGATCCTGGAGGACACACTCCTGACAGGCCATGTCCAGGCACCACCCCAGGGCCGCCTGAGCGGCCAGCTCAGTATAGGGGGCCTGGAAGGAGTTCCTGTCCGGTGGTTGTAGAGGACTCTGACTGGCCTCCCAAATGTCTTTCCCCTTAGAGTAAAGGGACTGCACTGGGCAGGGGGGATCGGCAGTACTAGAATTAGGCAACCCCCTTGTCCCCCACTTCAAACCTGGACGTGCAAAGGAAAACTGGGGAGAGCTCTTGGTAGATGAGAAAAAGCACTGGGGAAACGTAAGGGGTGATCACCCCTGCCCCAGTCCTGTCTTCTCTCCCTGCCACACTCACCTGGAAACTTCCTCTTCTGCTTCCTGCTCCTCTCGCTATCTATTCTCCTATGTGCCCCACTTCCTTTCCACAAAAATACTCTTACCTTCTTTAACATAGCACGTTTTCTATAATATATGCAGGGAAAACAAACAAAAACAAAGGTACATACCCAGGTACCAAGTACGTATATATGTACGTATATATATGTACATACACACACACACACACACACACACACACACACACACACACACACACACACACACACACACACACACACACACACACACACACACACACACAGTACGGAGCGCTGAGAGGCCAGGCAAGTGAGCACCAGCTGCTTCACTCCGGGTCAGACCCCAAAAGGCAAAGCTCCCTTGAGCTGGCCACACAGCTCAGCAGTCCTCCCCCAGCTCAGTTAAAGAGTGTTCAGTGAGGCATCAAGGGAGGAGCACTGCACCAGCGGTCAGCAGACTGGACTCCAGTCCAGCTCACTCAACACGCTGTGCGTGAGCAGGGCCCTTCCTTCCCTTCTCTGGACCTCAGATTCCTCCAGAGTGGAATAAAGAAAGAGGGGTGACTTTACCAGGGTGTCTAGAAAGGCAGTTTGTGGACCACACGCATCAGCATCTCAAGAGACACTTATTAAACATACAGATGCCAAGGTCCACCCCTACCTACAAATCAGGTTCTTTGTGGGTGGCGTCTGGATATGTACAGTTAATTCCCCACATCATTTCTATGCATACAAAAGTGTGAGAAAGGGGGGGGGGTCCCCCAACTCAAACACCTTCAGGGACCAATCAGGTATTGAAACCCTAGATTTCAAGGAATCCAAGGCTTGTCCATTACAGACACACCATTATTCTATGTCTTGGTGAGAGAGAAAAACCACTGCAAGTTAAAGATGACCCAATGCTTCCTACCTTAAAATGTCTCAGGAACTCTCTTCCTTTTTTATATCCCGCTCATTGCTTTGCAAGAAACTATGAATCAAGGTCCTTACTCCAATGACAAATATTTGCTTTATAATATCAAGTTTATGCCCTCTCCATATACACAATAATTTTGTCTTTCAATGTCAAATCACAGTGAATTTTTAAACAGTACATGAGATATCAAAAATACATATAAGTCAACTGAAGTGAAAATAATAAGAACAAACTATAACCAAGTTGAAGTGTGTACTGACAACAACAATAATATCACAGCTGCCTCCTGGCCAATGACAATTGTAAGACGCCATCAATTTTGAGATGGATTCAGGGATGCCAAAATGTGGGGAAAAAAATGTACATCTTAGAAATGCTAAAATACAGAAAATGCAGGCAAGTAATAGGGAGTGGTGAGGACTGAGGGAATCAGAGTACACGCTCTACCCAAAGGCATCCAAATTCATATCGGTATTGTCCACAAACAGCAGTGGGCCGCGTCTGGTCATGGGTAGGACCACCATATAATCTGTTGTCTAAACTGGGGCATCTCCCAGAGTCAAGAGGCAATACTACTGGTTACGCCAGGAAAACAGGCTTTACCTAGAATAGTGCTGCGCCAACCGAGATGAAAGTTTTCCTACCCATGAGCAGCACAGAAACCCCTGGGTAAAGTGATGATCAGAGCCCGGTTAATTCCAATGTTCAGATCCGCAACACCGCGCATCCGCTGAAGCTACTTTTCCCTCGATGTCTTTAAAACTCCCTGCAAGTCTGACCTCTTGATGCCTGGAGAGTTCCTCTAACTCTCCACACCTGCCTAGCATGTACCCATAATCACCCCTTCCTAATTCGAGGGGTCTGTACCCACTCCTAAGAGAACACTGCTGGCGCTCACAGTGATCCCCACAATTGTTTGAAGGGATGTGATCAGTGGTTCTCAACCAGGGGTGACTTTGCCCCCACACACACACCTGGAGGGCATGTGGCAAAGTCTGAGGACAGCTCTGGTTGTCATGACTGGGAGGTACTGCTGGCCCCTGGGGGGTAGAGGCCAGGATGCAGCTGAACATCCTATGATATACAGGACCGCCTCCA
>NC_083329.1:56784920-56834920 GCF_963455315.2 Globicephala melas
GCTCCAGCATGATCTTATTTTAACTAATTATGTCTACAACACTCCTATTTCCAAATAAGGTCACACTCTGAGGTACCGGGGGTTAAGGCTTCATTCAATATATGAATGTGGGGGGAGACAAAGTCAGCCTGTAACATCTCCTAAGGGACTACGATTCCCATCAAGAGTGCCAAGCTTCTCAAGGTGCCCAAGGAAGTGATACCGTGACAGGGAGCCACTGGGAGCAGCTGTCTGAGCCAGGCCTGAGAACTCAGAATATAAGCACTGCTGCAGGAGTTAACCCCACATTCCTTACACCGTACTCATTTTCACTCTCCTTTCCCCAGACCTGGCTTCCTATTCCTGGTTTAACACAACCATCATTCAGAATTTAAAAATACAGCACACTATTTGTCCACAGCTCACACTTGCATCCATCTTCATTCTCCAAGACACGGCCATGAGACTAGGGGTAAGTGAATAAGGCGGGCATGAAGTCCATGTCCAATAAAGGCTTGTTCCTTTTTCTTTCCCCTCTCAGCCCCAACGATGATGTCACAAACCCAGGATATCATGGAAGGGGATCTTAAGCATTCATTCAGAAAACTGTGACTCAAACAAAGCAGCATTTTAAGATTCTCATTTCCCAGTCCTGGGCTTCAATTAAGAAAAGGTAGGGAAACCATGGCTATTGCATTGACACCAAAGAAAAACAGACTGAAAACTAGAACAAAACCACCTACCAAAATAAACAAATAAACCAAAGCTAATCAGAGTATCCTGGGGCCACTCAGCATAGGGGCCATCAGTAATACGCCCTTTGGCAGCCATCAAAGATCATGGTCAGGAGTCAGAAATCACCCACATCAAAGGAAAAAAGTCACGACATATTTAAAGAGAACCTCCACTGCATTGCTTCTACCTTAAGTATTAGACAGTTGCTCCATTCAGATTGTTTATACTTCTCATGGAGAGACAAGATGTTGACATGTGGAAATTAAACAACACAAGATTCAAGGAGTAACCCAAGATCACAATAGAACCGTCACAAAGCAATTAATGATTATATGCCAAATAAACAATATAGAAAATAAGTGCTACAGGAGCTCGGAAGGAGTGATTCCTTTAGGTTGAAAGTCCAGGAGTGACACTTACACAGACTTAGATGCTGAGCTGAGACTTGAAAATTACAGAATACTCTGCATAATCTCTTTAAGAAAACAGAAGAGTGGGTAATAGAAGTTTTAGGAAGACTTCATTCCAAACGAATTAATATTATTTAATGATGAAAGACAACCAGTAAAATGTGCTCAAGTTGGAGACCGCACTCTTAAGCGACCCCAGAAATGATGGGTTATTAGGACTGACAGTCAGTTGTGTGGGAGACAGCTTCCAAGATGGCACCCGATGAGCCCTTTCTCCTAGTGTTCATGTCCCTGTGTCACCCCCTCTGCTTGAGTGTGGGCTGGACCTAATGACTTCCTTCTAATGAGTAGAATACGGCAAAGTGATGGGATCTCACTTCCGAGATAAGGTCACAAAAAGACCATGACTTCTCCCTTGATGGCCCTCTCTCTCTCTCCCTCGCTCATTTCCTCGAAAGCAAGCTGCCATGTTATGAGTGGCCCTGTGCGGAGACCCATGTGGCAAATAACTGAGGGAGGCCTCCAACAAATACCCAGGATGAAAGTGGGGCCTTAGTCCAACAACCTGTGAGGAATGGAATCCTGCCAACAACATGTGAATCAGCTTGGAAATGGATCCTCCCCAGTTGAGCCTTGAGACGATTACAGCTCTGTCATCTTGACTGCAGCCTGTGAGAGACCCCAGATTAAGCCACATCTAGACTCCTGACCCACAGAAACTGTGTGAAAAATAATGTTTGTTGTTTTAAGCTGCTAAATTTGGGGGTGATTTGTTATGCGGCAATAGCTAACTGATACAAAGGGCAAGGTGCTGATGCATCTAGTTCTCTAATCTGCCAGTTAAGACCCTCTCCATCCTCAAGATACATGGATGTCAGAATGAACTAACTGAGATCAGGAGATAAAGGAGAACAAAGGAAAACAAAAAACAGTTATACACGAGTAGGTATTGTATGCTAGATTTGGGGTATCAGGCATGTTACATTTACACGTAAGACTGAAGAGACACAAGCCAAACACCAGGTGATCTGGGCCCCAAACCACCCCTGGTAGCCTGTCCTAGAGGAAGTGGATATTTGGACATTGTGTCCAATGGTCTGCCCTCCTGAAATGGAGCTGGGTCACTATAGGTCAGGTCTCCCATAACTGAAAACGTTAAAAGTGTCAATCCCCAGAGCACTGAGCCACACTCAGGGATCCAGAGCCAGGAGTCTCGATTCTACCATGCAGCCTTTTTTCCTGGGCCCCATCTCCTAAAAGCTTACAAATGAGCCTAAGTTGATGAACAAAAAGGTTCAATGACTTGAGCTCAGGTCTGAGTCAAAGTGGCAACACTCTACAGCATTTCCGAGTTCTCTAAGCTGAGCTGCTGTTCTGGTTTATGACACATCTGAAGGTGTACACTTTGGACCCTAGAAGGGACAGTGAGTGGTAAACCAGAACTCATTGCAGGGGTTCTGTCTTTTTGCATGAGCACACACACAAGGTCTTAGGTTGGAGCCTCCAGAAGCAGACTTTGAGATGAGGATGCAAGAGTAAGACTTTTACTTGGGAGGTAATTGCACAAAGCATTGGAAAGTGAGATAAGAAAGGGAGAGAAGTTAGTAAAGGATGCATCACGAGGTAGGTTACTGCCGAGGGCAGCTAGGGTTCAACCCCTCTTTAGGGCAGGGATCAGCAAACTTTTCATGTCAACAGCCAGAGAGTAAATACGTTAGGATGTAAGAGCCATATCATCTCTGTCACAATTACTCAACTCTGTGAAAGCAGCCACAGATAACAGGTAAATGAATGGGCATAAATGTGTTCCAATAAAACTTTATTTGCCATAACAGTTAGCAGGCCAGACTGGGCCCTGGAGCCAACTCCTACTCTGGAGTAGCATGAGATGAAATGTGGACCGCCTCTTAGCGAAATCTCCAGTGAGGGGTGAGGGAGCTGGGATATTTATCCACCTCCTCCCATCAGCCACTGATTGAGGGCTGAGCAGGTTCCAGTGGCCCAAGCAAAGAGCTGCAGATTGGTACACACAGGAATGGTGAGTGCCAAGGGCCCATGGGCAGAGCACCTGCAGCTACACAGACCCTGTCCCAGCCTAATCCATTCTTAAAGAGGACAGGAAGAGGGTGGTGACAGGAAGGAGGAAAGGAGCAGAGATGCCGTCTATGACGGGTGGTGCGGACTGTCAACACCGTTCTTCTCTCTCTCTCTTCTCTCTCTCTCTGCCCACTGACTTTTTTTTTTTTTTTTTCTTCTGCCCACTGACTTTTAAGGAACTGTCACAGTGAGGCATACACCAGGTAGAGTTTTCCAGTAACACAGTTTACCTGTTGTCCCACTTGTCCTCACCACAGACCAACCACATCAGAGGCCTCACCTCCTTAGTGCACCCAGAGACTCCTTCCTTCTTGAAGAACTCTTTCCCCTGTGTGCAGTTTGTTTTTGTTTTTTGATTGAAATTAAAATGTCAGTTGGCTGGATGGAGAAAAAGATTGGGAAAATCAACAGAAGGGATTGTGCAGCTACGGAGTCAGTGATACCCTCCCACCCCATCCTCACGAAAGCGGGGGAGCCCTCCCTCTTCTCTACACCCCAGTTAACGTCAAAGAAAAAAATTAAATTAAATCATCTTATTATGTAATTGGGACTAGGCTTCAGGCTGCAGCAGTAAAGAAGGGATTAAGGGCAGAGCCACCTGGGCAGCCATTCTCCTGGGTCCCATTACCACCCCCCTCATTCCTTTTTATAGCCAACAGATTAAAATGCGAGCCTAGCAATCTTTGATCTTTCACTTGCTGACACAAATCCTTTCAAGCTTCCAACATTTTCTGCTGAGGTAATTAGTACTAATTAAAAGGTTTCCTACAGTCTTTGCTCCGTTTTTTTTTTTTTTTTCTCCTGTGTGTCTCCCCCTGCTCCCCCCACCTCAAAAGAAATTGCTTTTACAAGTACCTTCCATCCCTGAAACACAGGCATCCCTCACTTTCTTCTTTATCTGACTTGGCCAGATCAAGTAGATTAGTGACTCCATTATTCCAAATACAAAGCCAGACAACAGGTTTTTACTATCGCTCCTGACCTGTGGGGAGTGCATGGGCTTAGACAGAAACAAGCATCTCGGCTGGTATGAAAAGACAGGCCAATTATGCAGGAAGAGACACCGTGCAGTGTCTTCTTCTGCCCAAGGAAGGACACCCTTTAATGATGAAGTGTTTCACTCCAGTGTCATGCACGCATGTGCGCACACACATACACTGCTCAAACTGACAAGCTGCAAAATCTTGCTTCCTAGCTTGCTTTCTCCCTATGCTTTCTTTTTGTTTGGATGGGTTATGGGGCAGGAAATATCCATACAGACTATTTAAAGATAATGTCAAAAAATTAAAGAAAGGACCATCTTACCAAAGTTTGAAAAAGACATGAAGGGAAACACACACACACACTCACACATAAAAATACACACATATTTAGGCATGGATTCAAATTCTCAATCAAATGATTCCTGTAGCCTCCCCTTGGCTCTTTGCTGTGGGAGCAGGGCCATGGAAGCTTGGGTGTTATATCTGAGCTGGAGCCCTGCCCTGGAGCAAGTGCAGCCCTGACTGGGGCTTCTGAGACACACCATGGCCTACAAGCACATCTCAATACGAAGAGGGCTGCAGCTGTCTGGTTGGCAAGACACATCAGGTGAAGGACGGAGGGAACCTGGTACAGACTAAGGGCTACAGCAACCGAGAACTCTATTACCCACCGTTGACTTAGCAAAAGTTAACATGGAAAGGGTAGATGGTATTAAAATCTCACTTAATCCCACTCAATCTCTTTCTTGCAGATGTGAAAACTGAGATGGGATGAGGGAGAGGTGAGTCTTCATGAAACAGGATGGCTACAAGAGCACTGGGCGACTTTCAAGCAGCTCCAACCTGCCTCAGCCTACCAGGTGTGAGAACTGCTCCTCTTGTCTCAATGAGGGTACCAAGGATCTGAGAGGTGGCCCATGTCCTCAAGGTCACACATCAGCCCATAGCTATTCCTCCCAGGTTCTTTAGACCATCCCAGGGGTGGGAAAATGAGACGGCTACATTCTGCCACACCCTTCACGCTGGCATCCAGCTCTTCCAGGAGGCTGGGGATGACCCCTCCACCCCTCCTGTGGGTCCTAGGAGAGCAGTGGCTGCAGCAAGAAGATGCTTTTTCTAACTCAGCTGCTGGGGTCTTTTGTGTAAAATGGGTAGAAATGCTCCTTTAGAGCCACAGGCCCAGGAATTAGTCACCCCAGATCCCAAATGGGCTTTGACAAGCCTCTCCTGATTAGTGTGGGATGCCACTAAAATATATACCCACTCCTTACCCCATCCTCCCCCGCCCACAAAAAAAAAAAAGCTAATGCTGAAAAGTAATGGAAATCTAGACGCTGGAAACTCCAAGGGAGATCATATTAAATTAGACCAGAACAAACAAGCCAAACTAGATTTATCCTCTTGTGGTTACCGATTTTATCTACTAAACCAGGTTTTCGGGGCTAGTGTCTGTTTTCAATGAATAGAATTTTTGAATGTCAAGTCCCAGTGCCCTTCGTGGAGGATAATTTACCCCCAGGATCTCAGTTCAACTGGGGCTGGCCATACCCGGTGTCAGCAGAGGACCAGAGACACAGACCACTCCTCTTCCTGTTCCCGTGGCCAGGTCACCTGTTGAGAACCAGCCACAAGAGGGATTCGGAGGTGGGTGGAGACAGAGATCAAGGTACAGAGAGAAAAGATGACATCTTTCCTTGACTCCTTCCTGAGGGAGCGAGGTTGAAACCTGAGAGGGAGAGGAGGGGGAGAGTCAAGAAATGGCAGAGAATGTTCTGGAATGGATGTCCCCTACTCTTAAAGAGATGCACATGAACTAGATTAAGAGTACCCTCAACACTACTGAGGACCTGGCCTGTAGAGAAATCCCTCAGGGCCCTTTGCTAGAGCAAAGAGGATATGGGACTATTTTAAGCTTTCCTTCTTCATGGGACTATACCACCAACGCCTCTAAAGCCAACGGTGAGGAAGCTGTGTTGGCCCAGGGTCTCTCTCCCAGGGACCATGCCCCAGGCCAGCTGTGGGGGAAAAGGCTGTGCCCGCAGGGGCAGAGGACTGGGCTGCTGCCGTGCTGGTTTGGGTAACTGCTAAGACATAATTACAATGGAGAGAGGGCGAGGGCGGGGGCGGGGGGGTGCGAACGGAGGGAGGGAAATGACTTTTGAAAATTACGAAAAGTACCTTGACGGCATCTCTTTGAGGCTCACATTTAGCTCCTGGAAAAGATTTCTGCCGAAGGGTGAGTTCTGACAGGGGGAAGATGAAATGAGGGACTGGGGGATAAGGGGTGGGGGGGTGGCTGCAAAGAGACAGCCATCTGTCAGAACTGATGACTCGGCAGCTGAAGTCAGCCTGGAATATTTACCCACCCCCTCCAGGGGGCAGCGGGAGAGGAGAGGAAAAGCCAGGACAGCAGCCCGTCTGGCCAAAATGACCACACAGAGACACACACATAAGGCCGGTCAGGCCCTCAGACCACCAAGAGCTTCCCTGAAGGCTCTAAGTATCTGGGAGAGAATTAGATTTACACACGAATCCAGACAGTCTCCAGCTCTGTTGGTTCCAACACAGACCCAGGGCTAGGAGCTCCTGGCCCAGCCTCAGTGAGAGCAGGGCACAGCAGCCCTCACCCACACACCAGAGGGGTGCAGGCGAGGCACGTTCCAGCAAATCCCGGCACCGCTCTTTTGGGTCTCCCACATGTGGATTTTAAGAGGTCATGCTTTTTCTACACCCGCCAAGGAGGCTCACCAAAAGGCTATTTTCCTTACTATACTTCGAAAGAACCCAGAGTACGTACTTCTAACGTGGGATCTGTTCTTTGCTTGCTTGTGGTTTGTTTCATGGGGATGCATCTTAGTGGGGGACACACAACCCAGGCATCAGGAGCAGTGGTGTACCAAAGAGGTGAAGAGGGGTCTCGTGGGAGCATCCACCCTAGGAGGAGGGGTATTTTGTCACTGACATTGTTTGGAATTGTCAGCTCACGGTGGGATTAAAGATGGAGCCAGGGGCTCTGTTATCGTTTATGTATCCTCCAAAGCCAAGGCAGCCCCTTACTGCCTGCACCTGGGGCGACCTGTACCCACCCCCAGGTACACCACTGCTCAGGAGCTCGGGGTTCTAGGACCCTTTCTGCTCGCTACAGTCTGTGTGATTTTAGACAAGCACTTGACATGTGTGGGTCACAGGTTCTTCATCTGCAAAACTAAGGCAATTGGCAAAACTAAGGGAATTGGCCAAATGATTACTAAATCTCTTCCACTGAAAAGTTTCTAAAAAATCCCCATCTCCCCCCAGATATTTCCACTTGAAAATTCTGTGGTGGAAGGTATTGCACATTTAAGGAAAGGACCTACGTAGCACTTAAACATGGGTTCATGCTCAGAAGCTCTCCAGCACTGCTCAAACATTGGTTCCATCCTCAAGGGTGGGGAAGGAATTCCCTGAGCTGAACGGTGCCGTCAGTTGGCCCCATGTGGCAGAGGGACACAGCGGGGGAGCTGCAGAACGTCTGGTTACTCACCCTGCATGGAGCCAGGCCAACACGAACCACAGCAGTCTTCTGTGCCCCACAGTCAGGGGTACCGGGCAATGCCACCTATTTATATAACACTCCAAGACAGAAGGCGGCCTCGGAGTTGAAGGCAAAAGGTGTTTTGTTTTGTTTCTTTCCAAAGATGAGTTAATATGTTTCAAGGTCAACTGGAGAAAGGGTATACCAGGCCAAAAAGGGGGGGAAAATATGTTTAAACTGCTGCGACTTTAAAAGCTTAACCAGTAAAGCCCCTCCAGCCTTCAGTCAACGGGAATCACAACAATGATTTCAAGCTATTTGCTTCAGTCTTCAGATGGGATCACTTAGACAGAGGCTCGCTCCTTTCTTTTCCTTTTCCCCCATTTCCAAACTGTGATCCATTCCCCACTCCCATGGATGCATTTTGACAGAGTCTCTTGTGCAGCCTTTTCACGACATTAGCCACCCCAACACAAACACTCTTTGGCAACAGAAGTCGTCGGGCTGGGGCGGGGGTGGGAGGAGGGGTGCGGTTCTTCTCCCCCTGCTGCCCTCCAGCTTCTTCAAATCCTACAGGCAATGCTGCAGAAACCTATAAGCAGAGAGGATTTTGAATGCCTGCCACTAGCTTCAAATGGATTTTCAGACAAGAGCTCTAGAGGGCCAAGTACCCCACAGTTTGGAACACTCATCATCTCTGACGATGAAGTCATTTGCTGCCATAAGCAGAACAAGGGTTAATGACCCCAAATCTAATAAATTACTGGATCCAGATCCATCATTACCATTGGTTTTCAAAATAATCAGGAGCAAGTGAGTGTGGACTCAGAGCCATCACAAAGACAGACGCGGGTCTCCTTCCCCTCCTTTGCCTACGACAATAAATCCCACAGAAGAGCATCTCAGGCTCACCCACCAGTTAACATTTCTCATACTGGTGCAGGAGGGGCCATGCAAAGTGATTCCATAGTAAATTAGTCTGGAAATCGCCTTACTCGGAACACTGGGAGATGTCCTCCGTGTTTGGGACGGGAGTGGGGGAAAGTTGTAGAACCTTCTTCCCCAAGTGCCGCCCCATGGTCTCACCCAGGATGGACGATGTGGCGGGGACACTGGGGCTGGCGGCTCTTAGCACCACGGTAAATCTTCAAGCAATTGATCCAAACAAAGGCCAGTGTGGGATGAGGGAGATACAGGGAAGCAGATGAATTAAACAAGATCAGTTATGGTGGGGGGGTGACCCCACCTCCCTGCTCTATGTCGCAGATCTCAAAGCAAACTGTGCCCGAGTGGAGTTGACATGCCTGGGCTGAAAACCGTGCTCCCCTAAAGGATGCCTGTTTCCCCTCCTATTCATGGAAGGGGGTGCGAAGGCAGAGAATGGGGAAGGAGGGGAGGGGGTGCAGAGAGGGGCCAACCGAAGGGAGACAAGGGGCGGGTGAATGAAAAACCACGCATAATGGCCTGGGGTTCATCTTACAGAGAACAAGATGGCTCAATCGGAGCACTTTAGACTGTCGAAATTGGCTCGCGTGAGACACCAGGGGTACCTCCAGGAGACGACTGTTACAGCTGCTGCAGGAAGCTCTAGGCCCAAGGGGCAGAGAAAGGGAAAATAAATACACACACACACACACACACACACACACACACACACACGCACACGCACACGCCTCCTCCATCCTGAAAACTTCAGCAGGATCAGGGAGAACCACAGAGGTGATGCGCGAGGAAATGCTTAGCAAGGTATCCAAACGCCCTCAACGCTTTTCAAATCGCATCTCTAATCCACGGGGCTCATCACACCCTACCCTCTTGCTTTGTGCTCCAAAAATGCCACATCTTTTTTAAAAGAACCCTAGTTTATTATTTAGTAGGAACAGCAGGTTTTTATTTTTTTTAAGGGCTGCTAATAATTCTGATCCCCCTTTCAGAAACAATCCACCCCTCACTAAGGAAAAGTCAGAGCGACTGACTAATGGGAATAATTCAAAGTACCTCAATTAAAATGCAGGTTTTGGCCTTTCGAGCAGTCTATTTAAAGATTTTTTTCCTCTAGATTGGCTGTAGACAGATGATTATTAAATATTTATGTGTCTGTGAAAGGGGCTCTCGGAGCTGAGGGGCAGAGCTTTCTGGTGTTGCCGTTTCCCCTCTCGGAGGGCCCGAAGAATGATTACTTTATTTGGCTTCTGAACTACCTGGTTTCCAAGACCCCCACAGACCAGCCAGTGGTCTTCATATGGTGGGACAGAGGCAGGACAGCTCTTTCCATGCACGAGGCAAAGGAACAGCAGCCTTCTCTCAGCTGAGCTAATTCCGACTCTCCTAAGAACTCCATCCAAATGATCGCTCCTCTGAGCAGCCTTCCCTGTCCACCCCAGTCCAAAGGGAGCTCCAGGGCTGCCTGGTCTTCCATCCTCCCCCAGACACTGCCCCGTATCATTGGGTTAACTCTCCAGGAAGACAACGTTCTACTTCCTTTAATGGTTTATACTCCTCAAAGGCAGTATCTGAGGATGCTACAGCACCCACACTTCCGACTGGCTGATTTGTTCTTCACTTTGGTAAATAACAACTCCATTTCAAATCGACCAGAGGGGTGGAGTGGTTCTCACTACAGCCCAGGCTGTCCCTAAAGAGAAGTCAACTTATTGTACTACCAAGTTTCTTTAGGGGAATGGAAAGAGCTTGAGAAAGGACTACTCTGCCCTAAGACTAGGAATAGGGCGTGGGTGGGTGGCACAAGATAGCTGTCTCTTCCTAGTTATTCAGGCAATACAGGCTCAGTAACATTTTTCTATGTGGAAAGCACTGAATAAAGCAAGGGGTTTCAGCAAGTTGGCAAGAGTCTGGCTGATTTCCATACTCTGGAACATCATGTAGCTTTAAAAAGTATTGAGAGAGGTGCACAAAGCGTTATAAAAAGAAAGAAAACAGTACAGTAATATTTACAGAATAGTTCTAGGTTTGGGGGAAAATTGAGAAATAAAGGGAGAGAGAGGACGAGAAAGAAAGGAAAGAAGGAAGGAAGGAAGGAAGGAAAGGAGGGAGGGAGGGGAGAGGGAGGGGAGAGGGAGGGGAGAGAGGGGGAGAGGGAGGGGAGAGAGGGGGAGAGGGAGGGGAGAGGGAGGGAGGGATGGGAGGGAGGGATGGGAGTGAGGGAGGGAGGGAGGAAGGAACAGAGAGAAAGAAAGAAAGGACTAGAATGCTACTTTGATAGAGGGGAACGAATCTATCTTGTTTGGCTTCTAGCGATAAAGATTTACCGCTTTTTTTGTATGAAAGTAGACACCAATAAAATGAATATATTTTTTAAAAAAGAGGCCATAGTTTCTGCCCTCAAAGTTGACTTTAGTACAGTGGTTCCTAAATCCCTACACCACCTGCAACAAAATCACCTGTGAAGGGATTTAAAAATACAGATACTGAGGTCCGTACCTGGAACTTCTGACAATAGACTTAAAGTGTGGACACAGTCTGTCTGTCTGGAAGTTGTCACAGGACTTTCTGATAACCTGTAAAGTCTGGTAACCACTAGACCAGAAGATCCACCAAAGTGACATCCAATCGTCTGCCTCCATCTCTATGTCGTGATTAAAGACCAAGAGTAGGTGTTGTCCATAAGCAAAGTACAGTGATTAACAAGGTTATCAGTCAGAGTCTGCTCTTAATTTAAATATGAGGGGAAGTCCCCTGTTGGTTCCAAGAATACCCTTTAACCTTTGACTACAGGTATATGTGAAAACCTAACTATGCAACCATACTTAAAAGAAAACTGGATAATTTTTCATTGTATTATTTGAAAATTGACTCAGGGGTACAAATGCCTGTGCCCCTTTTGCTTTATTATTTAAAGCAACGTGCCCTAAAGCAATTACCGCTGAAGCTAGATATTCCACTAGTAACTTATGGTGTGAACTTGGAAATAACTCGTCCTTAACAGAGATATGAGTTTTAGTCAATCTTTACTCATTCAGTTTTCATTAATCTACCCATTCACAAATTTACTCAGTCCTTCATTCATTCACTCATTCATCATTCACTCATCCAACAAATGTTTTGAACCATTAAAGACCCAGCAAACCCACCTGGACCACAGAACTCTGGCTTCACACCCCACCTCCCAATCTCCATTTGATACCAGACACTGCCTGGTGGTACCAGGAACCGTGCAGGCATGGCCGTTCCTCATCTCTAGTAACCATGTTGCTTCAATTTGTTAGGAAGAAATTATATTCCAGGAATTCCAATGTTGGCTGGCTTCTACTCTCCCTACCAGACACTGTGAGCTCAGAAACGGCAAACTCTAACTATTCCTTCCCTCCCCGCTCCCCCGACTGGTAACGATAAGTTTGTTCTCTAAATCTGTGAGTCCGTTTCTGTTTTATAAATATGTTCACTTGTACCATTTCTTTTTAGATTCCGAATATCATACTTCTCTTTCTCCCTAGTTAGGGCGTTTGGGATTGACACGTACACACTGCTATATTTAAAAGGGATAGCCAACTATATTTAAAAGGACCTACTGTAGAGCACAGGGAACTCTGCTCCATGTTATGTGGCAGCCTGGATGGGAGGGGAGTCTGGGGGAGAATGGATACATGTATTTGTATGGCTGAGTCCCTTTGCTGTGCACCTGAAACTATCACCACATTGTTAATCAGATATGCTCCAATATAAAATAAAAAGTTAAAAAAAAGAGAAAGAAATGGCAAACTCATTTTGCTATTCCTTTTCTCCTCCAGCTCACTTCCTCAACTCCCTTTCCTAACACAGCCTCCCCTGACCACCCTGCTCACTAACGCCACCCTCCCCTGCCACCTCCACCCAGGACTACTTATTATGTGCTCTCTTTTCTTTCTTTATTCCCATAGCACTTATCACCTTCCAACATACCATATAATTTACTTCTGTATCATATTACCTGTTTAATTATACTTTATAAGGTCCATGGAATGTCTGTCAGTTTTGCCCACAGATGTAATACAAGTGCTTAGGAGAGTGCCTAATCCTCACTGTGCACTCGAGTGAGGAAGGATGGAACGGAGGGAGGGAGGGAGGGAAGACAGGTACTTTCTTCCCACCATGGTCCAGGCTTCACTTGAGTCAGTCAGAAAGGTTCACCCGCTCCCGGCAGCCACGACTCAAGTGGAAGGCTCTGGGGGACGATCAGCTTCCTCCGATTTTCCACCTGCCAATTCCCTCCGAATGTGGGATGCCTGGGAACTGACTGCTCTCATATCATGACCCATCTATCCTCACAGCCAGGGGTGGCCCTCCCTGTTCTGACTGCTCTCTAAGTGCTGGTCATTGGTTCCTTCCCCAGATACCAATGCAATTTGCGAAGTCCAGTGCCCTTTGTGCATGAATACCAACGCCCACTCCCCTCCCAGGCTCAAAACTCCCACATTTTTGAAAACTAATCATTTCAGTTTCTGTTCCCTATTCTGGAAATGGCAAAAGTAATTGAGGGTAAATGGCAGAGCCTCTTCTGGTGAAAAACCCAAGCTTACTCTTCCCAGCTTGAGGGTCCTTCAATCCTGAATTGTATGTCCTCTCCATGCCTGATCCCTGAAGAGCCTTCTCAGTCTACCCTCCGTGCACTGGTACAACACAAGGAGTTCCTGCAGGCCTGAGACCTTCCAGAAATGTAGAAACAAATTCCTCTTGCAGAAGCCCAGTTTTTCCCTAGTGCCAGAGAGTTTACCCGTCTTCTGCCTCAGCCATGCTCCTGGCCTCTGTCTCAATCAGTCACACACACACACACACACACAACTGAGTGTTCTTCAAACATTCATTTAATTAAAGATACTCCAGATCACTGGGGAAATTCTAAGGAGAAGGGTTACTTACTTGGTGCTAGGCCCTTTACAAATATTATTTCTAATACAAATAACTCTGCCAATGATTGTTATCCCCAATTTACAGAAGGAGAAACTGAGGCTGAGAGAGTATAACCAACTTATCCTAAGTCACATTGCTAAAAAGTGGTAGGACTGGGATATGAAGCCCACAGACATAGATTTGGAGGCCCATGCTTCCCTACCACACTGTATATTACGGACTGAACGTTTTCCTGCCAAAATTCCTATGTTGAAGTCCTAACTCCCTTGTGATGGTCTTGGGAGATGAGGCCTTCAGGAAGTAATTCAGCTAGATGAGGTCATGAGGGTAGATCTCTCATGATGGGATTATTGCTCTTAGAAGAAGAGGAAGAGACCAGAGCTCTTGCTCACTTTCCCCACCATGAGGACACAGCAAGAAGGCGGCTATCTGCAAGTCAAGAAGAGAGCCCTCATCAGGAACCATATCAGCCAGCACCTTGATCTGCGACTTCCAGCCTCCAGAACTTTGAGACAGTAAGTGTCTGTTGTTTAAGCCACACAATCTGTGGTATGCTGTTATGGCAGCGCAAGCTGACTCAGACACCATAGCAGGTGGGAACAAGAGTTCTTCTTGAGCCTGCAGCAGGGTCACTTCTATAACACCCGGGCCAGTCCCTGAGGGGCAGGGCAAGGAGGGCACATTGAGAAGAGGCTTGAAAAGAAGCCTAGCCCTTCTGGAGTCCCCTGAGGGAAAGCAACTGCTGAGGTCCAGGATTTGGTTTTAGGTGGGTGGGTGCCAGGAGATCTATTCTCAGTGCCTTTAATCGGTGAAGAGCCATAGGCACAGTGTCAAGGGCCCTCTTTTAAATTTTTTAATGGCCAACAGAATGTTTGAGAGCTGAAAAAACGGCACCAAGATGTGAAATAAAATTTCTAAAACTAAGATTAATGTTTAAATAAGTTTCAAAAGAAAATACATTCATTGGTCAGTCAAATGCAAATCAAGTCCAGCTCTACATTTACATATAAATATAACGAAGTTTATATCATAGGAAAATGAATTTACCCCCAAGCCTCAAAACTGTTAAAATTAGTTTTAGAACACTTCCAAAATTTTCACATTGAAATTTTATAAATCATATATAATGTGAAATGGGGGGGTTGTTTTAATATGTTTGATGTATTATGTAGTAAGATATCTAAAATAAAGGTGCTCAGTAAAAAAAAAAAAAATCTACAAATAACAAATACTGGAGGGGGTGTGGAGAAAAGGAAACCCTTCTACACTGTTGGTGGGAATGTGAATTGGTGCAGCCACTATGGAGAACAGTATGGAGGTTACTTACAAAACTAAAAATAGAGCTACCATATAATCCTGCAATCCCACTCCTGGGCACATTATCTGGACAAAACTATAAGTCAAAAAGAGATATGCAACCCAGTGTTCACAGCAGCACTATTTACAATAGTCAAGATGGAAACAACTTAAATGTCCATCAACAGATGAATGGATAAAGAAGATATGATACATATAAACAATGGAATACTCCTCAGCCATAAAAAAGAATGAAATTTGGCATTTGAATGAATGAAAAGAATGAAGAATGCCATTTGCAACATGGATGGACTTAGAGATTATCATACTAAGTGAAGTAAGTCAAAAGAGAAAGACAAACACCATATGAGATCACTTATATATGGAATCTAAAATATGACACAAATGAACATATCTACAAAACAGAAACAGACTCACAGACATAGAGAACAGACTTGTGGTTGCCAAGAGGGAGGGAAGATGGGGGAGGGATGGATTGGGAGTTTGGGATTAACAAATGCAAACTATTATATATGTATAACTGAGTCACTTTGCTGTATACCAGAAACTAACAGAACACTGTAAATCAACTGTACTTCAATAAAATAAATTTAGAAAATAGAAAATAAAAGTTCTCAGGATGTTCAAAGGTCTTTAGATGGCCCTACTTGCTGGTAGAAAGTCCATGCTGGGAAAACACACATGATGGTTAACATCTTCATTTTTGTTTATGTTTGTTGTGTTTTGCTAGGGCAACCCAGCATGACTCAGGATCAAAAACCGGAGAAGCCATGGCCGGGCGGGGGACCGGAAGCCATGGGAGGAACAACCAAATAATGGGAAAGAATTTCAGACCCTTGGGCTCCTATAGTAGGCAGTCTCCAGGGAGGCAGTGCTAAAAAGCACCAGATCAGGACTTAAGAGACTTGGGTCCTACTCCCAACTTTGCTATTGACAACCTGTGGAACTTGGGATGCATCCCCAGTGTCTAGAGCCATGCTTGGCACACAAGAGGCATTCGATAAAAACTGTTCAATGAATCAATGAGGGATCTTAATGAGTCAGTGTTTTCCAATGGCACACCTGAAGACCCCTTGGAATGGAGAAGGGGGCAGAGGGATAAGCAGACTTTGACCCCCCAACATCTTCCCCAATCCTGCTCCCAAGTCCCGACCACCTGCCTACTCTCATCGACTTTACCTAATCAGACTTCCCAGGAGCCCTCTGATGCAGGGGTCTGAGGAGAGAGGGTCAGCAGTACACTGGAGGGGTGGGGGGGAGGGGGTCACATGATACAGCTCTGAAAGAGCACCTCATGCCCAGCATGCTCACCTTTATCACAAACGCAAAGGGCTCCCCCAAGAATGCCAAGCTCCCACCTCCCAGCCCACCACTTGCCTCCCTACTCCAGGTTCACCTCTAGGATTCCTTGTCACCACAGCCCCTGAAAAGCCTTCTCCAAAATCTCCCAAAAGGGAAAAACGACCACCTGGGTTTAGAACCTCTCCAGGACGATACACAGCAAGCCCTCTGCCTCACCCCTCCCCACCCAGAACGAGGCTGAGGGAACCGAGGCAGGTGAACAGAGTCAGAGCCATCCTCTCACACGTGGATACACACCCCAACCCAACCACCTCCACGGGAGCAAGGCTGACAACCTCCCACAAGACACAGCAGTAGAAGCCACCTTCATCTGCAAGCTTTTACATGTTCCCCAATTATTTCAAGAGGACTTTCAGACTGAGGTAATCATCTCCCTTTTATCACTTGCCACACGTATAGTGTCAGGGCTCTGGCATTCATTAGCGCCGCCCTCTCCATCCGCACTCCCTGCCACCTCCACCACCAAAACCCCAAAGAATTTCAGAAACATTTTTATCCTAAAATGTTCCCCACCATTTAAAAAAAAATTTCCTTCAAGAGAAGAGATTTCCTTCCATTTCAATCCCACAACAAGGAGAATGTCAGCCCAGCTTTTTTCTGACAGACAAATTATTGAATCAAAGAGAAAATGCCATTAAGCTCACAGGTTAGCAAGTGTCAGGAATGGTTTAAAGAGATATCCCCATTTATCTTCCAAACATGCACGAAATGTCACTAATGTGTGTTTATCATGTATAATCAGACAAAGAAAATATCGAAATAAAGTACTCCCGCATACAATAGAAATCTCCTTCCATCCTTCAAGATATCAGTGCTATTCAAATAGAATAATAATGATGAAGCCTCTCTCTTGAAAATGGAAATCAAGTGAAATGTAGATAGAAATGATTTTTTTTGGTAGTTGATGTACATTTCTAAAGTGCATTAACAGGAAATCCAGAACTTTTCAGGTCAATTATACTGTCAGTATTGTCAATGCCACTGAAATGAATACTGAAGCAACGCCCGTTCTTGCTGGAATGGAGCTACACAAGAAACCCCTGGATTGGGGACTTACAGAGGAACTAGAGACACACTACAAGCCTGACATTGTTCAAGCATGCATATATATGCATATATATTTTCTCATTCAAATCAACCCAAGTGCCAGGCACTTGGGCATACTATAAATCTCAATAAGGAGAAAAAAATATCCACAACTAATCTAAAACCTGACATGATTTTGCTTCCTCCTCTCCCTCCATTATGATGAAGCTTATTTTTTGTAATCCAGGTACTATGACAACAATAAAATCCAGGCCCCCAACTAGGCCTTTTGGACAAAAAGCTTTCTACTACTCATTCTGGACTCGTGAGACCCAGGAACATGAAAGGTTCCCTGGAGAGAAGATAGTCTTTCCGCCAGAACCAACGGGTCCCTACAAGTCTGAAGAAAGCTAGGCATTTCAACCTGGGAACATTTTCACCCTTAGGGCTTTCCCTCCCAGCAGCCCAGCAGTCCCACGAGCTGTGTAAACTATTTCCCCACTTTCTGGAGAGTGAGTTTCCCAAGAGCAGATGCCACATTTGTTTTGGTCCATGGTAGAGTACCATGACCTTCAGACAGCTCAAAAAGTTGCTGAGTGTAGAGGTGAATGGATGGGTGAAAAAGGAGATTTTCCTCTTGGGTCTCTCTCAGCGCCACACTTCCCTGGTTCTGGGATATTCTGTAACCTTATGGGAGAATGGCCAAGGTCCCGACATCCATGTGCCTCCTGGGTGGTGGGAGAGGAATAAGTTACCACCTTGAGAGAGTTTCTAGACGCCCATGCCAGGTGCAATGCAAGGCAAGGGGATGAATGCAAGAGGAAATGGTCCTGAAATAGTGGCGTGCAAGGTCAAGAGAGCAAGCTCTACAGCCAGCCCGCCTTCTGGTCCAACCAGCTGGCTGTGTGGCCTTGGACCCTGGATCCTCCTCTGAGAACGGGGAAAACAGTAAGCCTTCACCTTACAAAGATGTGAGCTTAAGTGAGTTAATATGTGTAGCTACTTATAAACTGCCTGCTGTGTACATGAACAATGGGAAATAAGTTGAAGCGGACAAGAGACAAAAGGAAGGGGAAGTGGGGAGAATTTGGGGGGGACAGATCGGAGCAAAGCAAATGTTCTAGAATAAGAGACCAAAAGGACCCACTGTGGCTACGGAGGAGAGGTCTGTCATGCACTGGGAATATCACTATGAAAGTCACCAAGTAGGACATTTTTATTTCTTCCACAGTCCTGGGACCATGTCTTCATCCTACTTCATCACAGTTATCTGTTTGTATTTCAGCTTTAATCCCAGATGAGTTTTGAGGGTCAGGGCTGAGCTCAACACACCTTGGTATCCCCTGTACCCAACACAGGGCCTGGAACTTGACAGGCATTCCCCTCAAAATGCTTGAGATCCAAAGGGAGGCAAGCAAGCAGGCAGCCTGGCCACCACTCTTGAGACAGGGCTGGGCTGGAGAGACAGCTTCGGAGGGGGAGAGCCCAGGAAGTGCTAAGAAGCCATGACAGGAAGTGGAATGAAGATCTATTTAATTTCCATCTCAAAGGCTGCTGGGTGGGGGTGGGTCATCAGGCCAGCAAACCACACTTAACGAAGGGTGGGTCGTAAAGAGAACCCACAACTACCACATGTAACACAGCTCGCCCTTGCAGGGGGAGGTGTTCTCACCTCCAGATAGTAAGAGGTAAGGCAGATGCTACCATGGGGCAGCTGGTTCATCCACTAACTCGCTGTGCATCCTTAGGCAAGTCAGTGCAAGTCTCTGTTCTTCAGTTTTCCCGCCTAGAAAATGATGATAAAATATCTGCCTTAAGTCTGACATTTTATGTAATAATCCTTGGAAGGTAGATAGAAATGGTATGGCTAGAACATTTCTAACAGTTTATCTTAAGGATATAACCAGAGGTGTGTTTAAAATGAAGAAAGATGTACGTCCTGGCACATACTTCATGGTGCTGAGTACAACAGGGAACAATGGAAAATCATCTATTTACTCGACAACATCAGGATGCATCCTTTATAACAGATACTATTCAGACATTCAATGTTAGGTTTTCAGGGACTGTTTACAACATGGATAAGTGTTTATAAGTAAAAGTAACAAAACAGTATCATTATTGAGTGATCCCAAATAAAATTATACATGTATATGGTACAGATTCATGTACGAATACATACAAAATGAAGTATATGTAGGGGTGGATATATACCAGAATGGTTTAAGTGGTTATTTCTGGAAAGTGGAGAATTACAGGCAATCTTAATTTCCTTATCATTTTCAGTATTTTCCAAAATTTCTATAATGAATACGTACTATTTTTATAATCACAAAAAAATTCTTAGCATCATTTTAGAAACCCTGATCAGTTCTATTTCACACTACTATTCTGAGATCAGTGTGGTAACAGATGGAAAGGCCCTCTGAAATGCATAGAATGATATGTAATTCAAGTGACTGCATTATTGTTGGTATCTAAACATTGTGGCTAACCCTGCCAAGCTGTCCTCTTCCAGGGCCCAGGCTATTTTAAGCCTGGAACTGTGATACTCCACCATCTTATCCCAAGCAGCCTGCACAAGACTTCAAACTCCCTTTTTAGAAGTAGCAGATGCAGAGCGGATAAGATTGCCAATTCTGAAGAAGACAGTTCCTGAAACCTCTAACAGCCTGGGGGCTGTCAACCCGGACCCCTCCCCACCAAAACCAACCAACCAACCAGAGAAAGTCCACACATTAGAAACACCCCATGAGCTGGGATTCAAACATTCCTTAATTTCCGGCCACCAGTCCTCCCCAGATTTGTCAAAGTCAGTCCCAGGCTGCTGAAGAAGAGTTAATCCCCCTGCCAGGAGCATCAATTCCAACAGTTCTCAACAAGCAAACTGTGTTACAGAGATTTTAGGGCCAAAGACGGTAAAATGTTTATCACTCTAATGGCTCTGAAAGTGTTAACAGACTGCATATCAACACAGTAATTCTTTTCACATACACATTCAGGCTTTTAAATGGTGCTTAACCTCATGGGCTTAAGAGTACCTTGGCGAACATGGAGAGTTAGGGTTTTCACAGGCAAAGCACATTTACTGAGTCAGTTGTCAATCTAAAAATAATCTTATCTTAGAAATTTTAGACCCTGAAATGTCCTAAGGGTGCCCAAGATCCAAAACTTCACCCTCGGACACAGTCCAAGGAGGGCCAATAAATAAATCCTGTTCACGGCACAAGGCACTTACGTTGACTTTCCTTGTCTCAGAAAATGACCCACACGTCACAATAAGCCACTTGATTACCGTAGGCAGGGATGTAGATCAGGGAGGTAAAGTGGGAATGGATTCAAAGGAAAAAAACCCCACAATGATCTCTAATATTCAGTTAGCGCAACTCAATAATGCAAAGCACATGAACTTCTGTTGCTTCATCTTGACCTAGTTACAAGCCTGTAAAGGCAGGTATGGCTAGGACGACTAACTATGTTTTAGAAATAAGAAGTTCAAAAGAGGCAAATTATTGACTTGGCCAAGGTTATGCAGGAAATTTATGAAAGCCAGATTCATAACCCAGTCTCCCGCCTAGGGATGTCAACCTGCCTGAGGATAACCAACTGCAAGCAAGCTAGGGAGGAAGATTCGCAACCAGCAGCTATATCAAAAGTGTTGGCTGAGTATCCAGGAATCCGTCTCATGACTCAAGAATCAAGACAGGACCAAGCAAGCAGGTTTCGCTAGTGAGAAAGTTGAGAACTGGAAACTTCCACTTTCCTCAGAAGGCCGCTGTGAGGATTTCACCTGCCTTCTGAAAGGAGGCAAGAACGAGTCCTAAACTGGTCCATACCCTCCCCCAATCCCTTCATGCTTCACTCCACAGCAAATGCTTGGAAACTGCAGACAGCGTAGCTGCCCTCTGAAGCTCAGCAGCTCTTCCCACCCTTATCCCCAACTACATGGAGAATGAGGCACAGTAAGTGGAACAACATTCTACCTCTTCCAAAAAAGTTTATACACACGCATGAGCATCCCATAAAATACATGTAATAAACTGGAAGAGCCCCCAAGTAAATAAAGGAAAGATCAAAAGAGAGGTACAAGGCAGCCACATTCAACTCTTTGCTCTTGAAATTTTAAATGAATACTCCTTGAGAGCAAACTATAAAATGCTAACCTTGAAGTGTTGAGTGGCAGGAAGAATTATGGGTTATTGTACTGTCAAAATGCCAGACAGCTGTATGTTGAGTTGCTGCGTTATTTAGACAATCAGAAACTTGGAAGCTAAAGTGACATATTTTTTTTTTTTCAGTGTGAACGCTCTTGACATGCATCATGATAATTTCTAAAGGGACAAAATGTTATATAAAAAACACGGCCTCCAGAAGATGGCCTTATAGGTAGAACAGCCCCGAACAGGAGAGGCAGGACATCAACAACTTGGACTTGCCAGAGGTGAGCATCATCTTCTCCCTGTCTTAGTCCACGGGGTCGGTGGCCCCAAGCAACAAGGAGCACCCAGCCTCTCTCCTCCTGGTCTCAGCATCTGAGGAACGCTCCCTGCATCAGCTGCCTGACTGCAGCCTGGGCTGGACCCAGTGAAGCCCACTAATTTCAGTCTCATCGAGCATCTGGATGAGTAATACGGAAATCACATCCGGAGGATGCTACTGGAGACCGTGGCACCATGCAAACCCGGGGTGGGGATGAGGTTAAAATTCTGCTTCGGGGGCTTCCCTGGTGGTGCAGTGGTTGAGAGTCCGCCTACCGATGCAGGGGACACGGCTTCGTGCCCCGGTCCGGGAAGATCCCACATGCCGCGGAGAGGCTGGGCCCGTGAGCCATGGCCGCTGAGCCTGCGCGTTCGGAGCCTGTGCTCCGCAACGGGAGAGGCCACAGCAGTGAGAGGCCCGCGTACCACAAAAAAAAAAAAAAAAAAAAAAAAAAAATTCTGCTTCGGTTCCTGCGTGTTACTTCACCTTTCATATGTGTTCCTGATTGGCTTGTGGACTAGAATGAACAGAATGAGAGGCAGCCATTTTTAAGGGAATTCCTAGCTTTGGATCTCAGGTTGGCCTAGAGGTTAAAAGGTTAGTGAGAATGGAAAGCAGAACCTGGTTGGATAGATCTGAAATTCCACCTTCAATGCTTTGACTACAACTGAAATACAAA
This sequence comes from Globicephala melas, assembly GCF_963455315.2. Classification (NCBI taxonomy): domain Eukaryota; kingdom Metazoa; phylum Chordata; class Mammalia; order Artiodactyla; family Delphinidae; genus Globicephala; species Globicephala melas. The sequence goes on from NC_083329.1 coordinate 56,807,349, forward strand.
TATTACTGAGATAAGTAACACATTCAGCTTCTGTGAATCACCTATAACTTAGGGTGAATGGAGGTTTTGAGAACTGGTTTTGCTGGGGGAAAATACAGGTGGGTATATGCGGTCCAGGCAAGAGAGAGGGGCCTAGGGACAGGCAGGTAGGTAAAGTCAGAGGAAAGACCTGATAAAAGGGACCGGCTGAGATGCTCCAGATGGATCTTCGCTCCCTTCTGTATATTTATTCTTGATCAAAAGGAAAACAATCCCAACGAGGAGAAGAGAAAGAAGGTGACGACTGATGGGGCAAGGAGAGTGTACCTCTCCCAACAAGCACTTCCAGACACCAAGCACAGACTCAACCCCGAGGCCAACTTCATCACCACATACCAATAGTAAGACCTTGAGCAAATCAGTTAACCACAGTTTCCTGAACTGCAAAATGGGGACAGCAATAATAGCATCCTCAAACGGATGCTGAAGGTTACATGGGCGAATTACTTAGAGCAGCGCCTGTCTGGAGATAATGGTTCTATTCAAATGTTAGCGTAGCATTCATTCTCCTCCTCCTCCTCCTCCTCATCAGCTTCACCTTCTTCATCGTAGCTAACAGCTTGCACCCAATCCCCATGGCCCTCTGGGGGAGAAGTAGGATCCCCCTAGACAACTTTTCCAGGAGAGCAAAGCAGCTTTGGACAGCAGAGTTTCTTGTGCTCCCTGCTATGTGACCTCAGGCCGATCCCACACCCACCGCAGGTAGAGGCCAGCACCCACATACTGCACTTCGCAGAGGAGCAAGCCCGTTGCCTAGACTGGAATCACTTGGGCTGAGATGGAGCCCTTCTACAGCTCCAGTAAGAACTGTAAGTAAAGACACACTCTTTTTTTTTTTCTACCTTATTAATTTTTATTTTTATTTGACGGTTAACCTAAACGTTAAGATTGTAACCTGCATACTTAAAAGCTGGTATGTAGCCAGAGGACAAGACTGGTGGATGAATGAATTTGAAGCCGACTCCCAAACCTGTGCTATTTGGCTACGGCTACTCAGGTAAGATGAGGAAAACAATGACTGTGTGCCTTCACCACACAGCAGAGATGCTCAACACTCTCGACCCACCTAACCCCGGGTCTCCACGGGGAGGTCCTTATACCTCCAGGTATGAGACTGATGACTCAACCTCCCTGAACACTTAGGGAAGAGAGAGTCCAAATCTTCTAGACAGAAGATGGTTCCTTTGTCCTTTGTCCAGTATCAGGGATCATTTCCTTCTGGAGTCAGGAAACATCTATACCCTTTAGCCAATTAACCTGGCAGGTACACGCAACCAGCAATTTCACTTTTATGAATCATTATGGGATTGATTCTTTTTTCTTTTTTTGGCCGTGCCAGGCGGCTTGCAGGATCTCAGTTCCCCCACCAGGGATCGAACCTGGGCCCCCGGCCGTAAAAGAGCAGAGTCCTAACCGCTGGACCACCCGGAAATTCCCCTGGGAGTATTTCTTGCCTACAATATACAAAAATGAAGAACTGGGGACATGATCTATTCAATAACATCCAATGCTTGCTTGAGTCATGGCAAAATATACACAGAAGCTCTACACAGAACACAGATGAAATAGATCCAGGGAAGTTCTGTATTGGATGAAAGAACATTCTTCCCTACTACCTAAATGCTGCCTGCAGGAGGACCAACCATCCAAAGACTCCTTTGCTCCTTCAAATGAGAGTCTTTATTTGTGACATGCAGAGGATGCATCTATGCTACCCTCTGGAAAGCACCATTCACAAGCCCATAGGAGATGTGTTCATATATGTTGTGATCACAAACACATGCTTTGGAGTCTGAGAGACTTGCATATCTGCTAGCTTGTGACTCTAGAGTGTTCCTCAACTGATCTGGACCCCATTTTCCTCATGTGCATAGTGGAAAGACTGTCCTGCAGGGATAAGATTGTTGTAATTTAATGAGATAATATACATCAAATGCACGGCCCAGGGCCTGGGATATGGAAACGCTAAATAAATGAGTTGTCATCGTCATCATCATCTCATCCAATCCAAATAGTGTCCTGGCCTTAGCTGTCCATGCAGGCCACCACACACCGCAAGAAGGATATCAAACACTTTACGCTCTTGAATCTGTACTTTTGACAAGTCGGGGACAGCTGACTGTAGTGCTCCTGGGTGGTCTGCAGAAACACTGAGGCTGCACATGGTAAGAAGGGAAGTGTGGTGAGACGAGTAAACTGGAAGCCAGAGACCTAACGTTAGTCCTGGCTCACATCTAACTCCCTGTGTGAGCCTGACCAGTTGACTTGATCACACTAGGCTTTGGTTTCCTTATTTAAAGAACAAAAACGAAGAACAAGAGACTATGAACCACATTACCACTTCCTAGACCAATAAGCCTGGTAAGCATCACTAGTGAATCTCAGAACTCTTTGCTGCTGAGCATGGCTGGGACTCAGAATTTATCTCAATAGAGATGTGGAGATTTAACCAAACGAGGAACTCATAACAGGAGCAGGTCAGGGAGAAATTTTGGGTGGTCTAAGAAAACCTCAAGGAATCCAATACCATACTCCCTAGGCGGAAGAGCCCTGGTGCATAAGAGGTACCCATTCATTGACTGTGCTCTGAGACCCTAATTTTTAAAAAAAATTCCATGTTGAGCTCATTATTCACACTTACACACATACACCTATATTCTCTATCTCCTGCTCGACAACCAGCAATCACACACACACACACACACAAACACCCTAAGATGTACATATATATGTGTGAATACGTAATATACATCTGTATATCTTTTCTATCCTGCTCTGCCACTTTTGCCCTAATCAGGTCATCTCTTTAGGCCTCACGTACACAGATACATTTATTACTTTTGGTAATTCTAAGCCTATACCGTTTATCCTCAAGCTAATTTTGTAAGATATTAGCTCCATTTTACAGATGAGGAGACTGAGGTCGGGAAAAGTTCAACAACAGCACAGAAGAGCTGGAATCCAAACAAGGTCTTGTGATTCCCAGCTCTAAGCCCTATGTACACAGCCTCTAACATGTTACCGTGGCTCCAAGGTGCCCTCCACAGGGCTCCCCATCCCTCTGTCTCCAGAAGCCCTCCATACCCACAATCTCCCAGCACTAGTCTTTCCCAAATCTCTCATCCAGGTCCTGGCAGCCTCTGGCATTTCCCAAGCACACAGTTCACCAAACGGGGCCATTTCTTCTTTATTATCTACACAACTATTCTTAATTATTTCTCCTCCAACCCAAAGTACTTATTTCTTATTTATGGGTGTAAATATAAAGCCAGCAGGGCTCATATTTCACAGGGAGTCATTCCAAGGCATCTAGAGCCTTCCAAATTTAAGGAGTAGGAGAGCTGATTCTCTGCCCGTTTCATTACAAAGGGGTTTTCCATAAATATTAGAATTTGAATTCCACCCAAGTAATGCATTAATAGATGCTAAACCATTAATAATTTCTGTACTTTTTCATAAATGGGCAAAGTCCAATAAATAAACTATATCTCTTTCACAGCAGAGCAGGGTTAACAAGTACCAAGGAGATTTCAAAGACAAACTACTGGTAGGGACTGCCAGGAGGTAAGATTCATAATGAAACCACAAATTCTGGAGACCCATTTTTTTACTGTCCGCCACAGCAAGTATCTAAAATTAAGCGCTAAGCAGAAATCCGTCCTAGAATCTGACACGCGGCAGTTTAGGTAAACAATCTCCAAAATTAAAAACAGATTCTGGATAATAAATAAGTCCGTGTGTGGATCTCTCTGATAACAGATACCTCACCCTGATAAATGAAAGGCGCTGGCCCTACCGAGCCTTTCTAAATTAGGCCAGATGATTCACCTAAAATATTTTGTCTTGTGTCGCCTGTCTTAATGAACGGCAGTAATGGATAGCTTCTTACCGGTTACTGCATCAGGGCCAAAGGCCTCCAAGCTAATTATACTGAAGGCCTGGGGAAGGCAGCCCATCTGGAAGGGGCCAGCAGACAGGAGGGATTTCACCATGATACTCATTTACCAGGTCCCATGACCCAGGTCTGCTAGTTTCACTTGCTACTGCCCTAGAATTCTAGAAGGCGATCAGAATCATAGACGCCAGACAGCAAAGGTCAACACTGCAGGAGGCAGAAAAAGGGAGTCCAAGCTCCACCATTCCCAGCTGTGTGAACTGGGACAAACCCCTGGACACCTTTGGGCCTCACTTTCCCCATCTGTAAAGTGGGGATGATAAACGCCTGCCTAGCCTACCTCCTGGGGCTGTAGTGAGGACCAACAAGAAAGTGCACAGAGATGCACTCTGTAACCCCCCAAACGATCTTCTGTTACGACTGTTTGAACTAATCAAGTTCCGTCGTTAATTTGCCCAAATGTATTGAGCACGCTGTATGAGTCAGGTGCTAGGGATGCCTCAGTGACCAGAGAGACAAGACCCAGCCCTCGTGGGGCTGGATCCTGGGGATGGCAGGTACGCAACCTCGTGCAAAAAGTGGGCTGTAAAGGGGAGGAGAGGATGGCGGAGAAAAATCGAGCAGCAGAGGCAGCCATGGTGAGCCTGGGCAGGGAGCAGAGTGGCTGTTTTTGACAGGGAAGGCCTCACTGAGGACACAACTTTTAAGGAAAGCCCCTAAGGAGCAAAGAGAGGGAGCCTCAGAGATACCGGCAGAGAAAGAGAAGAAACCTAAGGGAAAACACCTCCAAGTAGTGTCTGAGGAGTGGCAAGGACTGGACACAGCTGTTTCTGCAGAGGGACCAGGGGCAGAGGGGAGGCTGGGGCAGAGGTCTGGTGGTTCAGGGGTGAGCTTGCCTGGGACCCCTGGAGGATGTCGGCCTTTGGAAAGATTTTAGCAGGGGAATAACTGGGTCTAATGTAGCATTTGAATGGGAGCACTCTGGAGCTGCTGTGCTGGGAATGATAAACAAATACCATACTACTCTCCTACGTTACTATTATTATTGTTACGGCAAGCATTTGTTCTGATCCAAAGGGCATCCTGATGGCGGGGGGGGGAAATGGGAAGGGGGCTAAGGGGGAGGTCTAGATGCTCACAACAACGAAGCGTAGAGAGGACTGCAATGGGCGGACCACAGGGAGACAAGAGCTGGGGACAAGTGAGCCCCAAGTAGAAGGGAGCCTGGGGAGTGGCCTCCCGCAGCCAGGCCTGCCCGCTTCTCCGGCCAGGTTGTGGAGAGCTTTAGTGGGGAAGAAGGGCAGTGGGAGGAAACAAGAAAACGGACTTCTCCCCCTTCCCATGCCTTTGCTGCAGTCAGTCAAGCAACATGAAGCCCTACGCTTTCGAAGCCTGCAGCCTGAATCTTTATTACAAATGAAAACAAAATTTTCTTTTACAGAAAGAGGAGCTTTGTTGAAGGCCACGGACCACATTTTATCAGCATCTGGCGACGGCACAAGTGGCGAACACAACATCATAAGAGAAGCCATCTTGCCTCCTGCTTCGGAACAGAAAATGACGCCGGGGTCATTCCATTAGCGATCGCAGCTGCTTCTAAATGAAACACAGAGAACCTGAAGCCGACTAATGAAAGCAGCCGGCGATCCTCACCGATGCTAATGCTGAACGGATCTTTAAACCTCGCTCCTTCACCAGCTCCGAGCTGCGTCACAGTTCAAAATCTCAAAAGTATTATACATGTTAATTCCTGTGTGAAGGAAATTATGACTCAGCATTCTTTCCTTTTCTGATTTCTGGCGACGCGGCATTTGTTGTGCAGCTGGACTGTGTAATGCTCCCTTCCAAGGAGCAGGCAAGTCCAATGGCAACATGGTCAAAGCTTGTTCTTCTACAAAATGTCTACAAAGAACTGGGATATGCATAGATGCGCGCGCGTAGAACCACATCTGGAAAGGCTGTGAAGTGGAGACGAGGATGGGGTGGGGCAAAGGTGTCCTGTTTTCAGGCCAGCTAGTGGCACTTCAGCTCACTAAACTGAACCAGTCATGCCTAGCTAGCACCTTTGCAACTTTTGCTATGCTTCTGTACCACTGCTATTCATATTTACTTCTTGTGGCTCTAAATTGGTAGTTCTCACTGCCTGGGGACAATCACATCCCCCCAGGGAATATCTGACAATGTCTGGAGACATTTCTTTTTTTAATTTATTTTATTTATTTTTGGCTGCATCGGGTCTTCGCTGCTGCGCGCAGGCTTTCTCTAGTTGCAGAGAGCGGGGGCTACTCTTCGTTGAGGTGCACGGGCTTCTCATTGTTGTGGCTTCTCTTGTTGCAGAGCATGGGCTCCAGGCACGTGGGCCTCAGTAGTTGTGGCACACGGGCTGAGTTGCTCCGCAGCATGTGGGATCTTCCTAGACCAGGGCTCAAACCCGTGTCTCCTGTATTGGCAGGCGGATTCTTAACCACTGTGCCGCCAGGGAAGCCCTGGAGACATTTTTTGACTGTCACAACCTGGAGGGAGGCGGTGCAACTGGCTTCTACTGGATGGAGGCCAGGTATGCTGCTAAATACCCTACAATGCACAGGACAGCCACCCACAGCAAACAAAAGAGTTATCTTGTCAAGATATCATTAGTGCCAAGGTTGAGAAATCTTGCTCTAAGTTGACTCATTTCCCCCTACATTTATGTTAAAAAGGGGATTATATCTATAAAGGAAAGGCCAAGATCACCTATAATGAATAGAAAGTGTCCAGAGTCATAAGTGCAAATTATTCAAAAAACATACCCAATGAAAACAAAATATTACATTTTAGTTAGATATAGTAGCCTGCTCTCTTTGTTTAAAAAACAAAAGACATATTTACCTCCAAACTGAGACTTTCTCCTTATTATGGTCAAAACGACAGAAAGAGAATTGAAAGGGAATACCTTTTCCTTATGTGATTGATGATGCATCCATGTACCTCCCCAAATCATCTTGGGTACCACCAGCAGAAGGTGATATTGGCAGAGCTGATCTGTCACTCTTCTCAGCGCCAAAACACGGGTATGGCTGTGGCTATTTACTGATGAGGAATCCCGAAGGGACAAAAGCAATGAGAAGCCAGAGTTATTTGCATTACGCATCTCTTGGGAAGCTGGTCATGGCAAGATGGAGATGCTTGGCTTAGAGACAGGAAAGCACCACTCAGAGATTTATAGTGGAGGGAGGTCCCTTCCAACATCTGAGGTGAGACTGAGCGATGAAAGCCTTTCCAGATGGCTTTGCGTATGCAAATCAAAGAAAATACGGCTGATTCCTTAGGCACTGTTTTATGACCCATATTCAACACTACTCTCACGCCATGAGAAAAGTATCCTATGGTCACATAAGCTACCTAGAGCAGCTGGCTGAACAAAACCTGAAGGTTTTCTTACTGCCAAACTTCTCTGAGCCCTTAATACAATAACGAGCACTGCAAATGCCTATCCCCCTCCCCTAGGACAAAGGAGATGCAACATTTCTCAAACTTATCAAGACACAGGTTGCTGTGGGTTTTTTTCTTGTGGAACATCTAGTCACCCCCTGGTATTCCAGGGAGCACAGCTTGAATAACTTAGTCCTAGAGGAAAAAGAATATTTCCTTTTCATCAAAGAATATGAGTGTTTTGAAAAATTACTGTTGTAAAATTACCCATACCTCAGAAAGAAAGCAGAAACCATATTTTATTGATGATTTAATCACTTGTGTCTGCTAAATAGGCACTCAAGATACATTCATTCCAATGCATGACACGCACTCCTCATTAACTCTCAGACCCTTCAGAATAATTGGCTCTAGAAATGATTAAGATCTATGGATCCAAACAACCATATACCTTGGTTCTGTAGCCCCAGGGGGGTGGGGGGAAAGGATGCTCCGGATTGAAAACTCTATCTAAAAAACATCTCGCTCAACTCCTATTTGAGACCACAGCCCTTCTGCCGTGTCAGCTCCATCATTCAGCCTCTGCACACCCCAAGCAATGACCAGGCTTGGTTTTCTTTGGTTTTCCATCTTCCCTCAACTTTGTGTCAAAAACTCTTTTCAGAACCTCTTCCAGCTTTACTGCATCTTTCCTTGGCGGGTCTTTGCCTGCCCAGCATGCACTCACCTTTTTTCTGAGAAGAGCACCTTAGAGTTCCCCAGGGAACCCCACCACCCCAGACTACCCATCACTGAGTTCTGCAGTGCTGACTCCACCCCGGCTCCAGGAAGGCACCTAAACGGGCCTGGTCAACCAGAGCGTCATAGCCCCAGACTGCGGAGACTGGCTCAGGATAGACAAGGGACCTGATCAAGGCCCTTACGACCCAACTTGGGGGTGTGATGGAAGAGATGGTAAAAGGGGCTCTCTTTTTCCACTAAGGTAGCTGGGAAGATAACACAGAAGTCCTGGGGGCTTAGCGGCCTCCTTGAGGGAAAGGTCCAAGAGCCACCAGGCAGGAAAGCAACACCCTGAGGTGGAGGGAGAAAGACCACTTGTGTGCACTGTTGGGCCATGGAGCCAGCCATGCCCAACAGATACCCCTGCCCTTTTCAGATACATGCACTAATAAATTTCCTTTTATTTACATTAACTTACCCTGAGATTCTGATTAAAACTTGCAATATGCTGGACGCCAAGGTTGGTATCTAAAACTCCCTCTTCTTTACTTTCTCTCCATTTGTTAACATTCCTTCTTTTCCTACTCTCTTCCTTTCCCATTTTGCATTTTTCCTTGGAATTCTCCCTCAAAGTCAGGAAAAAAATAAAGAATGTTTCTGCTAACCCCTTGTGTCCGGCCCCCTCCAACATGGTGTCCATTCTCAAGAGACCACCGTCAAACCTCTCCCCATTTGGGGGGACAGGTAGTTCAGCCACAGATAACTGTTTGCACAGAGTTTTTATATCCAGGCTGTTGTTGTATTCGTACAAAAAAACTAGAAAAATATCTTCATTCTCACCATGATAATGCACCAGGGCTCCCAGGACTTGGACTTGAAAACTAACACATTTATTTATGGACTGAGGTTTATTAAGAATGACATTTGGGGGCTTCCCTGGTGGCGCAGTAGTTGAGAGTCCGCCTGCCGATGCAGGGGACACAGGTTCGTGCCCCGGTCCGGGAAGATCCCACATGTCGTGGAGCAGCTGGGTCCGTGAGCCATGGCTGCTGAGCCTGCACGTCCGGAGCCTGTGCTCCACAACGGGAGAGGCCACAACAGTGAGAGGCCCGCGTACCGCAAAAAAAAAAAAAAAAAAAGAATGACGTTTGGGCAGAAGGTGAGGAAGAGCCTACCACCTTGTGTTCTTGAGCTCACTCCTCTCAAACTGGGGCCTGAAAAGGCAAAATGTGGCAGAGCTCCTGCTGACGCCGAGTTGCAAAATGCATCCCCAGGAGTTGAAAATCCTTCAGCACGGCCCACGAGGGGCCGTGTGGCTGGCACATCAAGTGAGCCCCTTGCCCAGCTGTGAGATGCGCTCATCTAACCTCGGGTCAGGACATTTCCTTGATCCCCCAAACAGGGACACGGACAGAAGGGACACACAGCACACGGCTGCTCAGACTGCATGACGAGGTGGCCTTCCCGCCCTGGGCCCCGCATGGGGGACACGTGCCCTTGGCCTATGACCAGCCACAGGGCTGCTCCTCCAGGCAGGCTTGGCAGGCCTTCCCCGCCCCTGCTGGGAGGAAAGTGGCAGAGAAGTTGACAGCTCCGTGGCCTTGACTGTTCCTTCCCGGCCCGCAGACGAGGCCGCTGCCAGGGCAGCTCAGCCCACGGCCACGCACCTGTCCCTTCCTCCTTCTCCAGCTTCTGGCTTGGATCTCATCTCTGCGACACACGGATCCCCCAGGAAATCCAGGCAGCCTTCTCCCAGCAGCGAGCCCTTCTCTAACCGCACAGCCAGCACTTCCTGTCCCCTTGCTGCACTCGGATGAGCTCAGCAAGAACCCGCGCTACATCATGAAGCTGCCGAAGCAAAGGCCTGCCATTTAATACGCCTGGACTTGACGTTTTCAACGACCTCACGGTGCACGGTCAGTGCTCAACCAGGTGCAGCTCGCTGCCCTGGCCCAGCACCGCCCAGCCTGCCCCCTGCGTCAGGAGCAGCACTGCGGGGAGGAGAGAAAACAGGGGAAACAGCAATGCTTTTGGCCAATATGCGTATACACGTGTATACACACACGTGCACACACACAGGTAACCATAATGCATCCACATATACAAACAGACATATACGCATCATACACACTGTATTTTCAAGTATGTAACTTCTAACCATAAATGAGAGCTAATTTGGAAACCATAAAAATGCTTTTGGGACACATGCATACATACAGCTCTATTTCTATACATGATTAAACAAACAAACTAATGTCAATTGTACCTCTGAAATCCAACAAAGCCACATCATTAACTGCACTTAAGCATTCGTTTATAATTTTCTTACATTTAAGGATCACCAATATGGGGCTATACAATTTCCAAAGCTAAGCTGGCAGTATTCTCTGCAGTAACTGTTTCTCAGGTTAGTCCTCTGACCAGAGAAGAGTATATGAGATTTGGAGGTGGACATGAGAGTGAAATAGCCCCAAGTTCAGCCATAGACCAAGCACAAAGAGAACAATTCTTTCATGATTTCTCGGTTCTGAGGAAGAGAAATAGCAGAGATTTCTTTTGTAGGACACTGGGGTGCTGAGAGGACGAGAGACCAAGCGGGGCAGTGGACGGGGTGAGGAAAATGCCATTTACATGTCTGGCTCCCTTTTTCCACCTCCGTCTAGAACAGGCAGAGGAATTTGCTTCTCTATTTCTTCTTCCTGGGATCAGCTCTCCTCCTTCACCCCCAAATGGGTCCTAGCTGCCACGCCCTCTGTCCACGACCAGCCCTGGGCCGCCCTGTTGTGAGTGGCAGCTGGAAGGCTGCTTTCTCAGTGCAGGCAATGGGGAAGGCGTGAACAAGAGAGAAATTACTTCCCATCAACAAATATTTTTAGTTTCTTGCTGCTGAAACTGGATGGCAGACCCCATGGAGAAGTTAAGAGGGCCGTATTCAGCAGCAAAGACTGCTGTTCTCTGCCAGGTGGGAGAAGCTAATGTGACAAGCTCTTGCCCCGGCAGTGCACTTTAGGGACAGGTCAGACACGAGACTCTTTACCACCATGTCCATATTCTAAAAACCTAACTGAAATGGGTGAGCAGAGAATTTCTACATTTTAAAAGGCAAGAATATCTTTAACTGTCCTCCAACCTCCAACCTTTCATCCTATCGTAAGTCCTACTAACGCTGCCCTATGGAATTTTCAACCTAATACTCTAGTCTCATAATTGGCCATGAAAAATTCATGTGAATAAATTCATAGAAATTGTCCATAAAAAATTCAGTGAGTCGAACGCAAAACATAAACAAAACACAAAGAGCTCCATTTTACTGAGCGTGGGCTGTGTGTCCATGTCTGCACCAACAATCTCACATGTATTATCTCACTTGATTCTCAAAACCACAACCTATAAAGTAGGTGCTATTTTAGACCCTTTACAGTGAAGGAATCCAGGGCAGGGCAGGAAAGGTCAGGTAACATACCCTAGGGCACCTGGCGCATAAGTAGTAGAGCTCTTATCTTGTGCTCTACTGTTTCCCAGGATATAAAAAATCCAAAGTGGGCTGAAAACAGAACAGTATCCAACTACTTTTCTAGAAAGTTTATCTGGTAGAAGGGAGCCCACCCAGCTGCTGATAGCATTCCCTCTCAATCCCTTAGGATATGAGTTCTCTGTTAAAAGCAGTGGCTGCCCAGGAGAAAAGCAATGGATTTCCCCAATTTACACTGCACACCCCAAGTGTTCGATCTCTACACATTCCATCAGAAATTTAGGGCATGGCCCCTGCCCTCCAGGTTACCTATGCAGAAACGATGAATACAAATGAAATTTAACACGAGGAACACCCATGCTCGGGTATATAGCACAGACTCTGTCTGCTTCAGGAGACCCAGAAGAAAGAGACCAAGGGGCCACCTACCTTATCACCAGGGTGAATAGTTAAGAATGGCTTTGAAATCTGGAAAATCCACGGTTCAAAGCCAATTGTGTCATCTCCCAGCTGTGTGATCTTGGGCAAGTTTGTTAACCTCTCTGAGCCTCTGTCTTAACTGAAAATGGGTGTTACACCACCCACGTGACACAGTTGTCAGGAGAAGACGATTAAATAATATTTATTAAACGTTTAGCCTGGTGTCAAGCCTGTGTGAAGCACTCATGATTAGTGGTATCATTATCATCCTGAGAATCACCACTAACTCAGAACACCAGCCACAAAGAGCCACTTAAAGGGAATTGGGATCATCACTTCATATTCTTAGAGGAGAGACGGAAAGACACACAGCAAGGCAGTAAATGAGAAACCAAGGAAGAGGTTCTAAATTAGGCAGTTTGAAATTTTAATTTGGTTCCTCTCCCCTTAGTTGTTCCTGCCACAGCTTGAGCTGCTGAATGGTACAGACTGGACGGGCTAAATGCTTCTGCATGTCGAAAACTGACCCAGGAGTGTCCACGGGTGGACTCCCACATTCCCCACATCTAGAACTGTTCACCACAACCCCCAAGCTCTCCCCTATCTTTAGGTGGAAGCCAATTTGCAGAAGAGAGCACAGCCCAGCGGAGACAGCACAAGATGCAGAGTCAAGCCCTGTTTTTATTTAAATCCCTCCTGGTCCCTGTGGGCTGTGTGACCTTGAGTGAGATATTTACCTTTACTGAGTCCCAGTTTTCTCATCGGCAAATCAGAAAGATGAACACCTTCCTCACAAGGCTGCTGGAAAGACTAAAAGATAACATACGCAAGGGTTCTGGAACAATGCCTGTTCCACAGCAGGTGCTCGGTGATGGAAACTGCTAGAATTATGCCCATGCCTAGTTCTGTGTCTGTAGGCTCTCTCTCCTTTCCTGTGCTGAGTGAAGTAAAGCAAGTCCCATAAGAGATAACTCAGAGGATTTAAATGCCTATTCCCTTTTGGAGACCTCTGTCAAAATCTAGTTCAAAGCCACACCTTGGTGAGTCCTATGTAACCATTCCTATATGAATAACAAGGGAGCACCTAGAGCCACTGAGCCTGGAACCACCTTTAGCTGGCTTCATGGAACCTAGTCGTTGGAGATGCTTCTCTTCACTAACTGAAACTGCCAATTTACAGGAACCAAGCCTAAGAACTGCGGGACACTGGGCACTCAAGATGGGAGGGGGAATCCACACCACCCCCACAACTCAACAATGACCTAGTTTATCCAGACTCTGAGGACCCAAAGGATGTGAGGAGCCCATGTGGAGTCACCCTGCAGGTCAATGTAGGATCTTAGGATGGTCAACCACATCCCTTGTCAGATACTCTGGGAGATACAATGTGAGAGAGAATCACCCCCTGACAAGTGAAGGAAGAAGAAAGCAATCTGCTCAAGCTGACTCAGCCTGCTGTCTGTCAGGAATGCCCCGAGGAATTCTGATCCACCCCAAAGATGTTCTGTTTGTTGAGAGCCTTCAACAGAGGCATTAACACCCTAAGGAGGGGAGATCAGCTCACTGGCCCCCACCAACTAGGAGTGACGTGGACTGGCCTAAGGGTGCTGGATATTTGGGGTGATTTGAAGTTCACCTGTAGCAAAAAAAAAGGGGCTCATATGGAAGAAGACAAACACCAAAGGCCAACTTCATCAACATCCTAATTGTGTATAAGGCAAATTCATGCTCCCAAACCTTTACTGCTGTGTGCTGGTCATGCCCCCTATACGTGTGGGAAAGGAGCTGGTGAATAATGATCTTTGTGTTGCTTCCTATTACTCACTTCCTAAAAGGCTCAAGAGCCTGGGAATAATACTGTCTAATCAAAGGCAAAGAAGCCATTCCAGTCGAGGAGTAACTACAGTGTCTGAAAACGTGGCATCAATATAGGGTATTTCAATAGATGAAACTGAAACAGGAAAAAGATTCTGCTGACAAAAAAAAAAAAAAAAGGTTCGAAGAGCCATGCGTGCTCACAGTGATACTCCACAGTGTCTTACAAGGTACCTGGCACACAGCAGAGTTCAATAGATATTGATGAATGAATGATACAATCCAGAAAATGTACCTTGTTTGACAGATGAATAAACTTAAATGACTAAACAGTGAGCCAGCACACACACACAAAAGACCTGCTGAGATCCAGACAGTGTTTTGTTCAAAAAGTGAAAGTAAAACAATCAGCAAATTTTTAAATTTAGACTCCCAAAGTGAACCATTTTAATAAACAGACAATTTCTTAGAATTTGCCCATTTCTTCCAGGTTGTCCATTTTATTGGCATAGAGTTGTCTGTAGTGATCTCTTATGATACTTTGTATTTCTGCAGTGTCAGTTGTTACTTGTCCTTTTTCATTTCTAATTCTGTTGATTTGAGTCTTCTCCCTTTTTTTCTTGATGAGTCTGGCTAATGGTTTATCAATTTTGTTTATCTTCTCAAAGAACCAGCTTTTAGTTTTATTGATCTTTGCTATTGTTTCCTTCATTTCTTTCTGATCTGATCTTTATGATTTCTTTCCTTCTGCTAACTTTGGGGGTTTTTGTTCTTTCTCTTAAAAAAAAAAAAAAACAACAGACAACTTCTATAACTTGCAACTTTGGAACTTGCTAACATGTATAACCAGCCATAAATGTACTTGAAGTTTGTGATTAGAACATTAAATTGTGCTTCCAACTTTTGTGAACCCACAGTTTAAAATCTGCAAGGGGAGAGTGATGAACTCATGGATTGTGTTGCTTACTTGGTACCAATGGGTTAATATCAGACACAGTATTGACTAGTTTCACACTGGTTGCTAAGCAACATTGCTTCCTTCTCCCAATGGTCTGACAGAGAGGATAAAAAAAGGGCAGAAAATGAGAAATGTTGGAAAAATAGGAAAGTGAAATTCAAAGGATCATAAGGTACAAGTTGTAGGAAGAGTAAAAGGAGAAATAATTCTTGCAGGATGTCCTAAGACATCAGCTGCTTTATGACATCACAAGAGTAACACGTTGAGCCTCCAGCTCCAAAGACAGAGAAGGGAGTAGAAGATGAATGTCCCCCGACCCCAGCACAGTTCTGCTCATATTCAGTTCATGCTTAGACAGAAACGCATAGGGTACACGGATGACAGCAAGCTGACCTGTGTGACAGACCATTATAGCCCAAACATAAAAAAAAAAGTCTATCAAGTCCAGAAGGCACAACCAAACCTTCCCCATTATAATTCATTCTCCCAGTCCTTCAAGGAACTTTTGTGCCCCTCACATCTGAAAGGCCTCCAGTAAGTGATTTATACATTCAACAACATTGACTGAACGCTCACTATGTGCCAGGCATTGGGCTGGGAACTGGAGGAGGAGTGATGGAGCCCTTGCCCTTGACTGATCACTCATCACTGAGCTTGGGTCCCCTCGATCAGCATCTCGGTGTTCCATTTTTCTCAGGACTTTACCACAGAGCAATTTTAGAACCTCACAGAATGACCTAAGAGGTGTTATAGGACAGACCCCACCCAACCCCACCCCGGGTCAGCTGCAGGACAGGCCTACAAGGCTGCTGAACTGTTTTCTGCCTGAAATCTCCAGGATGATTCTAAAAGAAATTACCCAGAGAGAGGCAGCATATTAGCCCGTGAATGTCCATTTTCATAAATGAGTTCCCTACACTGGAAGCTGTCATATGCTGTGTCCTGCAGGAACACAGATATTGGACAGGTCAGTTTTGACACTGGGGAGAGGCTCAGGAAACGGTTGCCATAGGTGCTAGCTCGCATTCGGAAAATGGGAAGGAAGAAGAATCAGAGGGTCCTGGAGGCAAGCGAGGAAAGGAGGAGTCCTGGAAAACCAAAAGACAGGGGAGACACCAAAAGGGAGATAAAGAAACTTTTATCAGCAGGGGCTTTGAAGCTGGTCCCCTGCTGACTTGCACCATTGGGTAATTTACCCAGCCTATCCCAGACTGAGTTTCCTCATCTGCAGAATAGAAAAAACACTTAGCTTGTACTGTTGGGAGAATTAAAAGTATTATCTTTATAATTCTCCAAAGAAGACATACGGATGGCCAACAGGCACATGAAAAGATGGTCATCATCGCTAATTATTAGAGAAATGCAAATCAAAACTACCACCTCACACAGGTCAAAATGGCCATCTACAAATAATAAATGCTGGAGAGGGTGTGGAGAAAAGGGAGCCCTCTTACTCTTTTGGTGGGAATGTAAATGGGTGTAGACATTATAGATAACAGTATGGTGGTCCCTCAAAAAACTAAAAACAGAGTTACCATATGATCCAGCAATCCCACTCCTAGGCATATATCTGGAGAAAACTCTCATTCGAAAAGATACATGTACCCCTATGTTCATAACAGTACTATTTACAATAGCCAAGACATGGAAACAACCTTGATGTCCATTGACAGATGAACGGATAAAGATGTGGTATACACATACACATACACACACACACACACACACAATGGAATATTACTCAGCCATATAAAAGAATGAAATGATGCCATTTGCAACAACATGGATGGACCTAGAGATTATCATACTAAGCGAAGTAAGTCAGAAAGAGAAAGACAAATACCATATGATATCACTTATATGTGGAATATAAAATACGACACAAGTGAACATATCTACAAAAAAGAAACAGACTCACACTCATAGAGAACAGACTTGCGGTTACCAAGGGGGAAGGGGGGTGGGGAGGGAAGGATTGGGAGTTTGAGGTTAGCAGATGCAGACTAGTATATATAGGATGGATAAATAGCAAGGTCCTACTCTATAGCATAGTGAACTATATTAAACATCCTGTGATAAACCATAATGGAAAAAAAAATGAAGAAGAATATGTATAACTGAGTCACTGTTGTACAGCAGAAATTAACACAACATTGTAAAACAACTATACTTCAATAAAAAATTTTTTTAAGTGTTATCTTTAAAACAATCGCATGGTGCCTGGCACACAGTAAATGTTCAATAAACCGTAAGCAATGTTATGATCATATATGGAACCACTTCACACTGTAAAACACTAGTTTTAACCATTAATTATTATGTATAGCTGTGTCTAAGATTGGTCCTAGTTAATTGCCAACCTCATTCCTCTAAGCCAGTGTTTCCCTAATTTCACGTGTGTACTAGTCTCATAATTTCTGCTCTATCCAAGTGCTACCTTTTGTAATAATAGTATTGGTTAAACCACAATAATAGTAACACTAAGAAAAATAATAACAAAAACAGCAGCAACAATAACCACGACAAATATTCCTGGAGTATTTATCACATGCCTGGCACGATTCTAAGAGCTTTAAAGTACTAATTCATCTGATTCTTACAACAACTCTAGGAGGCAGATACTATTATTAATGCCATTTTACAGATAAGCAAACTGAGGCATGGAAAGGCTAAGGTCATTTGGCCAATAAGTGGCAGATCACAAATTCAAATCCAGACAGTCTGCCCCAGAGCCCACACCTGACTCATATGAATACAGCCTCTCTCATCTCTGTATGCCTGCATTTACTTTATTTTTTAAAAATTGATTCAAATGTTTTTAAAACATTATACTATTATATAATAATATTTGTGAAATTCTGGGTTTAATATTTTAATTATAATTTTTCTCATAAATAATAATTATAAGGTTATTTAAATAAGAAATTTCCATGTACTACCTAAAATCCTCAATGAAACAAACATTAGAAAAATACTGCTCTGGTCACCTGGGAATTTCTTCTACTTCAAGCCAAAAAAACCCCACCATGGACCAATACTAATAATTCACTGGTAGTCACCTACCTCAATACCCATTCTCTAAGTCCTCCCTGGTAACAGAGCCTGGATTTTTCTCTGGCCTGTGGCTGACACAATGAAAGAGTATATTTCAGCTACCTCCAGCTCAGTGATTAAATTCTGGCCAATGAGAATTAAAGGACTTTGCTATGTGGGACTTCACAGAAGTTTCCTTAAAAGAGAATGAACCTGTCCTTTACTCCTTCTCCCTCTTGCTTCTGGAATGAGCACATGATGACAAGAGCACAGCTGCCACCTTGAATCATGAGAAAATACACTAAGAACACCAGAACCCCAAAGAGAAGGAACCAGGGGTCCTCATGACCACAAAACTATCACAACCCTGCACTACCCACACCTCCAAACTTTTTGAGAGAGAAGTAAATCTCTACAGTGTTAAGTCACTGTGAATCAAGCCTTTCTATTGCATTCAGCTGCACCTCATCCTAATGAATACACCATCCATCTCTTACTCTGGCAACCCCTGCCCCTCAACCACGAAACTTCCAAAAAATTTCACCCCGAGAATCTGTCCCCTAAGTATTCAAGGAACTAAGCAAATCCTGAGGCAATAAGAGCTGCCATTTATGTGTTCACTATGAACCACTCTGTTCTAAACGCTTTCTATACATGAGTATTTAATCCTGCCAACAAACCTACATGATAGGGACCGTTGTAACCTCATTTATACGGATGAGGAAACGGGCACAGAGAGGTATAAGTACCATGCCCAAGGTCATGGAACGAGTAAGTGGCAGAGCCAGAACTCAAACCCAACAGTTTGACCCCAAACAATGAGTTTTCAACCCTAATGCTCTCTCCCTGGAATCAAAGGGGCATCACACACTGGACTCTCAGGGGAGCTGGCTTCTAAGTGGCTCCAACTTCTTCCCCGTCATGGACCACAGGTCAACTCCTGTGAAAACTGAAATGACTTTGGCCTCTCGAGAAATCATCCTGGGGCCCCTTGTTACTGACTTACTTTGTAGGTGAAAGAAATATTCAAAAATAGGTCCAAAAGGAATCTCCAGAAATTCTCTGCCTTGTGCCCCTCAGAAACTGCACCAGGCTCCCCAGATGCCCTGGACAGAGCAGGGTGTGTGCCCTCCGCCCCTTCCATGGCCACCGCAGAGTTAATTCTATTTCCAAGGCCTGGCACATGTTCAGTCAAAAACCTGGCTGAGTGCCTGTTGTTTACTGAAGCTGGGGAAGAAGCATCTGCAACATTACGAAAAACATATTGTAAAAGGCAACACATGCAAATTAAACCTCTTGAGCTATGAGTAAATTGCTGGGAAAATTTATAACTCATTTAATAAAACTTGAAGTAAATACATAGCCTGGCTCCCAGGGAAAACAAAATATTTCCCACAATTCTCTCCTCTTAAAAAAAAAAAAGAACCTTCAAGCCAGACAGCTCTACCAAGTAGAAAGTATAAATAGCAGCTGTGGTGGTAAGCAAAACCCACTTTGGATTGCGGGCTATTTAATGCCCACGTGGGCAGTGCCACACCCTCTGCTCTGAGATCTATTTGCCAACATCCAGGCCTAGAACATCTCCATAATAATCCATGATTGTGCTCACCCAACACAGCTCTACGGGGCATCTTCTATTCACTAATTCATTCAACAAGTATCTATTGAGTGTCTACCCAAGAGGCAGGGTAATATAGTGATTACGAACACATGCTCTGGGGCCCTGCTGCCTGGCCCTGCAGCCCGGCCCTGCAGCCCAGGCTCCGCCACTCACTAGCTGTATGACCTTGGGCTTTGGTGTCAACCCTCTGTGCCTCAGCCTCCTCATCTGTAAAATAGGAATTACAATAAGATCCACATCCTGGGGTCACTGACAAAACTGAATGGGTGAATACATATCGAGTGCTTAGAACAATGCCTGGCAAATGGTCATCTTTTAATAAATATTAGCTCCTTGTTATTTACTAGCTGGCATTATGGACCAGCCACTCCGTGAGGTACACAGGACACAATATCAAACAAGGTAGATGAGGCCCTCTCTCATGGAGCTTATGTTCTCCTAGAGGCCTGGGGGTAGAGAGACAATACACATGAAGACATATGAATCAATAACACTTCTTAAGATAGTAACAGGTGCTCTGAAGACAGCAAAACAGAGGAATAGAATAGAGATGATTGCCAAGTAGGAGTGGGGGCCATTTTGGTTATGGTCATCAAAGAAAGTCTCTCTGAGGCAGTGACACAGGAGCTCAGACCCACATGGTAAGAAGTTACCAACTAAACCAAGAATGTTCTACACCAAAGGAGTAACTTGAATATTCTAAAACTAAAGAAAGAGTTTGTTCTCCTTGAGCAACAGCACAAGGCCTGCAGGGCTGGCGTGTCCAGAATGGGGAGAGGCCCGGGAGTCGAGGTGGGAGATTCAGCTGGACCAAGTCACACCGAGCCTTGTAGGCCACAGAAGGACTGGGGATTTTATACCAAGGGCAACAGGCCACCACCGGAGGGATTGGGGGAAGAGAGTGTGACTCGATCTGATGGACAATTTAAAAGCCCACTCCAGCTGCCACGCGGTGAATGGATCACGGGGACGCAGGCAGGGAAGGGGAAAGGGCAGAGAGGAAGCTGCTACGGTTGTCCCAGCAAGACGGGATGCGTCCCTGGGCGTGAGCCAGGTGCTGCTGGAGGAGACTCAGGAAGTAGCTTAGGAGTGCAGCTGATAGGATAGGTTGGATGTGGAGGTGAAGGAAAGAAAGAAATCAAGAACGACTCCTAGGGCTTCCCTGGTGGCGCAGCGGTTGAGAGTCCGCCTGCCGATGCGGGGGACACGGGTTTGTGCCCCGGTCCAGGAAGATCCCACATGCCGCGGAGTGGCTAGGCCCGTGAGCCATGGCCGCTGAGCCTGCGCGTCCAGAGCCTGTGCTCCGCAACGGGAGAGGCCACAGCGGTGAGAGGCCCGCGTACCGCAAAAATAAATAAATAAATAAAACCACAAAAAAGAATGACTCCTAGTTTGGGAGGCCTGGTTTACTCCTCAGCCTGTGATGAATGCTGAGCAGACACGGCTTCCATTTGTAAGAGAGCTTTAAAGAGAGTTGGTCAGAGCAGCCTAATACCCACGAAACAGAACCAAGGGAAAATGGGATAGTGGTACTTAAGTGCACGGTTTATAGTCCAAGGTTCAAAGAAAGGAGAGAACACCATTTCAAGGAAGGCCACAGAATATGGGGCACCACACCTGGCCCTGAGAACACAGTCACTGGCATTCCATGAAGACAGGGTCACATGAGCACACGTGGAAGAGGAAGGTCCAACATGGGCCACTCCAAAGAAGTAAGGCCAATCACCGCATAGAAATGATGGTGTCCATCCAATTCACTATCAATTTTCTGGAAACTCTCCTAGAGGAAAAGTGGCGATGGAGGTATGACCTCATTCCCATTTGGTCACCCTCGTTTCCATCGTTTGGGAAGGATCAGGAAGTCCTTGAAGAAAACTGTCAACATATGGACACTCAGGTATGTAGGGCAGTGGCTTAGAGTCCAGGGCCTTCAGTCAAGGAGCCCTGGGTTCAAGTCCAAACTTGAACACTTATTGGCCCTTAGTGACTCTGGGTAAGTCACTCATCTTCTCTAATCCTAAGCACCTATAAAATGGAACAATAATATTATCACCATGTAGAATTAAGGGAATTAACTCTCCTAAAGGACTTAGCACACTGCCGGACATGAGACGAAAGTTCTCAGCAATTGTTATTTAAAGAAATCATTGTTCCCTGCACAGAATCCTGCAAATATTCTATCATAGCTTGCCCATACTTGATGACTATTGCCCATTTAAGCATCTCTATTCCTCACTAGTTTGTAAAATATACAAGTGAACCAGTCTTGGGTTGCTCACCTTTACTACCAGCAGCTAACAAGATGCCGAGTATTAATAATAGTAAATACTGTAATTATTATTTATGGGAGTCAATATTTACTAAACTCTATGTGCCCAGCATGACACAAAGCACTTTGCAGGCATTAAATCACAGGAAAGGTATAGGAGGGTGAGAAGAACATGAATACTTCATTTTCAATCTCTGCTCCATTGTTTACTACCTGTCTGACCTTTAGCTTAAGCTTTCTACAACTCAGTGTCCGCATCTGCAAAATGAGGGAAAAGCAGCACTAACCTCACTGAGTTGCTGTGATGATTAAATGAATTAACAAATGGGAAGCTCTTGGAACAGGCCCTGGGCCTAAGTAAAGGCTATGAAAGTGTTAACTATGATTACGATTACCAGTCACAACCACCCTACGAGGCAGGTGCTGCTGTCATTCCCATTTTGCAAACAAAAGCCCAAAGAAGTTCAACAAACTCCCCATGGACATACTCTCCAGAAACCAGATGCCTAACAAGTATGTTTTGGAGGAATAATGAGCAACAGGCTTTGCTGGTTAGCTCATCCCGCGAAAGCTTTGGCCCTGAACATCAGTGAGTTACAGGCAGGAGCATGCTTCACAAGGTGTGTCATCAGCCTCCCTGGCACGGCAGCCTCAGGGGACAGTTCAGTGGAACGCAGGACACACTCGTGGATAAAGAGGATGCTGGACCTTTAAGAGAACTGAACAGAAGACAGAAGAAGAAAACCTGGGGACAGCGGTATACCACAGATAAAAGAAGAGGCAGAATCGACCCTTTTAAAAATGGAAAATCTGTTGTTCATAGTTCCGCCAACGTCTACACGGCAGGGACTGCCCAAACCACATGCCAAGGCCTGGCAGGACGGCTCAGAACCAAGAGGTAAATTAGGCTCCACCACGTGACTTAAACCAAGCGCAATGTGAGTACACATTTTGGGGTCCCCTTTGTAGATACTCTAAATCCAGGTTGCTTTCAGCTAGAGAACCCTTCCTTCTGGGGGCAGGTGGCCTTTCTACCCCACCCCTGGGGGCATCTTTGCCACCCCCGTACTCCTGCTGCTGCCATCACTCTGCTTCTTAATCCAGGGACCTTCATGCTTCAGAGGGTGAGGGCACAAAGCTCGCCTGTCTTGCAGATCATTACGACGGTCAGGTTTCCTTGCCTCGTGGAAAAAAGACAGCCGTGGCATATGAGAACCACATACGGCTTAAGCCGCTGGGGCAACAGTGTCACATAAACCTGAATGTGAATCCCGGCTCTGTCACTCATTTGCTGCAGGGCCTTAGGCAAGTTACTGAAGTTGTTTAATGGAGCTGAGCCTTGGGTGCCTCGTCACTAAAACGGGATGAAAAATAGTACCTACCACAGGGCCTTGGAAAATGAATGGGGTAGTGCATGCAAAACCCAGCGCCCGGGAGGTAGGTACTCATAAAGCTTAGGAGCTGTTGCTGTTTTGATGGTGAACTGGTTTCATCCTGAAAGGACTTACTCTCAATGCAGTATTAATTTCCTCAGGGTGAGGAGGGATGAATCAGCAGAGCACCGAGGATTTTTAGGGCAATGGAAATATTCTCTATGATGCTACAGTGATGGATACATGCATGGCATCATACATTTATCCAGACCCACAATGTACAACACCAAGAATGAATCCTCATGTTAACTATGGAGACTGGGTGATTATGAGGTGTCAGCGTAGGTTATCAGTGGTAACAAATGGACCACTCTGGTGGGGGATGGAGGTCATGTGGGAGCAGGGAGTACAGGGGCAGTCTCTGTACCATCCTCTCCATTTTGCTGTGAACCTACAACTGCTCTAAAAAAAAAAACTAAGTCTTAAAAAAAAAAAAAAAATTCCCCAAGGTAACACATAGGCCAGAGAAGCTCAATACAACCTCTTAACAAGAATTTCTGCAAATTCTGCTCCAGCCCCACCCCATGTATGCTGCAGACGGCAGCAGTGGAGGTTTGGGGATCCTGGCACAGGGGAACTTCTTCACTCCTGACAATTCTTCTAAGAATAAAGGCAGAAGATGACTGCTTCTGACGTACTGCTCCAGGCCCCTCTCCAATCTCTCCTGGATTTGGACATCACTCAGGCCCATCAGAACCCTGAGACTGCTGTCTGCCGACTGACAACAGAAAGAGAAATTTAGAGGTGTGAGTGAAATGACAGAGCTGTCACGGCTGCCTCTAAAACGACTCTTTTCTTAAAGAAAGGAAAGATAACAGAAAGAAAAAAAAAAAAAACCCTCAGACAGCTGCGATACCCTGTCACAGTTGCTGGCAGAGGTTTTTTCAAAATGGCTTTGGATGAATTTTAAAAAACTGAGAAGGGCAAAATAGTTACCCCCAATTTTAATCCTTGTATGTGTAGGATAGCATTTGGGGGACAAATCCCCTTCTCTGCAGGGAATTCTATTCAATACTCTGTAATGACCTATATGGGAACAGAATCTAAGTAGGAGTGGATATATGTGTATGTATAACTGACTCACTTTGCTGTACAGCAGAAACTAACACAACATTGTAAATCAACTATACTCCAATTTAAAAAAATAATTAAAAATGAAAAAAATCTCCATCTTTGGACCCAATTTAAGAAAATGTCAGCTAAATATTTTTACTTGGAGAATGGGAGCGATTTTCTTACCCTTTAAAAAATATTTGTTAACAAACAAACAGACAAAAAACACTCAAATCCCAGACTCCAGGGTCTCCTTCCTTTCACTGAGACCAGCTCATGACCTTAGCTCCTAATTCTTAGCTGGACTTTTGGTCAATGAATGCCATGTTAGTCATTGTGATCTCCAGCCCTGGCTTCTGTGATCCAACACATCAAAGTCACATGTTTGTTACACGTTCAGACAACAGCCTGGGCGAGATGCCCAAGTCCCAGATCTCCCTTCCCCTTCCTTGTCATCCAATACTTCCGCCACTGTTAGTAGTTTAAAATGTCTTGTTTCTTTCTTTGACATCCAAAACATGAAAAACTTGACCGTTGCAGGGGGTGGGGGTGGGGGTGGGGGGGTGGGGGGCTTTTCTCAAAAAAACAAACCGCCCTAGACTGAAAGGCACAGGCTGAGTCTACATCCAGCATCCCTGCAGCAACAGAGAAGTCTTTGGCCAAGGAGATCACGTTTCAAAGGCTCCCATTTTTCTCAGTTTTCTGAAAGCCCTAACTTTACAATAACCATGAGAATAAACAGATTCCCAATCTCACCACAGGTCAAACACAGCCCAGAAAGGAATGTCTTTATTAAGATAATGCCTTGGAAAAACCAATAATTCTAATAGCCACTAAAACAAAAACAAAAACAAACAAAAAAACACACAGATCATAATCGATGGAAGGAAACTGCACTTGGAGTATTTTTCCAAGAGTACGAGAGAGTCAAGCAGACCAGCGTAAGAAACCCCATCCCTGCTCGTAAAACGCTCCAGGAGAACCACAAACCTACATTGGACTGCTGATTGATGTAACGCTTGGATCAGAAATACACTGCATGAAATACAATTTCCAGAGAGGAAAAGGAAGTCCTTGATGAGTCTGGTGAAAGAGTGATAAAAGCTTCACTCAAGGCTTGCACTTCAGTATCAGATTGTGGGAAACCTTCATTGAAACAACCCAACCGAGTCCATTAGCCATCCATCGGCAAGCACTACATAAACCCTTAACACCTCGCCTAAGAGAAGGCCCCATAATCACCCTGATTCCTGCTGGGAGGCGAGGGAAGGCAAAGCAGCAGATGGAGAGGCTGCCTAAAGCCATCCCAAGGACAAAAGACATTCTTCTTGGATGGGGAGAGCAAGGGAAGAAGACAACATCCACAGGAAGAAGGAAACAGACCAACATGAATTTCTTCTCTCTCCACCGCATCTCCACGATCGCAATACTGACTTCGGGGTCACTGAGAAACCCTGACTGTGGAAGAGAGGAATGGAAACCGTGCTGGGGCAAGAGTAGGGAGACTGGGTCCCGCTTTTGGCCCTTAGGTCTGTGTGACAGGCATTATTCATGCCCTCAGCTCTCGACCTAGGACAACAACTTCTGCCTTTCCCACCTTTTGGGGTTATTCAAAATAGCCAAAATAGCAATGGCAATGAAACTGCTTTCAAGATTTCAAAACACTGAACAAATCTAAGGCATCAATACTATTTTAGATACTATGTAAGCTGCGACTCCATAGTTCCTTGTGCTTGTCCGTTCATCCAGAGCTATGATGAGGGCTAAAAGGGACAGAACAACACAGGTATAAAGGACATGGTCTTCTATGCCATCCCCCTTCCAAGCTCGCTCTCTCCCTGCTCATCTCCAAAGCTTTCCTTCAGCAAGTTCTCTGGCTTTTTCCTGACTTTTGGTCCCCACAGGTGGCTGAGAGAGAAGGAGGACACCTCAATGACTAGAATAAAATACCATAAGCTGGCCTTGTAAAATGGACACGCTAGAAGTACCATGATGCATACTGGGACACGAAGAATGAAAAGTCCTAACTAGACAGGGGAGAACATGGAGGTGGTTTTTAAACCTCTTTGAATAGCAGCACTTTTCCCCCAATGAATTCTCTGCTAAAGTCTAATGTGTAAGTAGATCAGTGTAGAAGGCCTGGGGCTGAGGCGGCGGTGAGAGGGGTCAGAGTCCACATCCCAGCTTCCCCTCACCTGTGAGGTAGACAAAGGAAAGGTCTGGAAACCCACAAGCGTTTCATCTCTTCCTTTTACAGATGAGGCGACTGGGGCCTACACAGGAGAAAAAACTGCACCACAGCCCCAAAGCTAGCTCTTGGCCAGACCAGACTTCCATCTTCTTGTCCCAAGTCCAAGCCTTTTCCACAGACCACACTTCCCCCTAAGGTGGCTCAGGAGGATGTGTGTCTGAATAGAGAGCTAGGAACACAAGCAGCCCGAGAGAGACCCACAGAGCCCTCCAATGGCAAAGGGCAAATGGGCCTCAGCGTCAAGGCCGATGCTACCCTTCCGCCTGAATCCCACTGCAGCAGCCACTGCCTTTGTGCTCTATCTCAGGCAAATCCATTTGTACAGAGTCCTTGATAAACGCCACAGATATGCCAAATGCCCTCTAGGACGTCAGCCCTGCAACAGGGTTCCCACATGCAGGAGGCATCACCCCACCCTGCCCCAGACACCACCACCCCTAACCTGCAAGCTCACTTTTGAAGGCATTACATTTACAAGTTGTGCCTGGGGACTCAGAGTTCCATTTCCTCTAGAAACAGTATTGTCACTGGTGACGGGTTCCTAAGGCTAACCCGGGAAGGCCTATTCGACACACAGTTTAAGATGCTACTAAAGGAACCAACCTTCTTTTAGGAAGAGAAAATTAAAGCACTGGGCACACGCTTCTAAAGGTGCAGAAGCTGATGAAAGGTACCAACGAGAAAAAAGTAAACATGGAAAAATGATCATAATAGGCGTGAGCTTATGAACGTAAACTGATGTAAGCCAGAAACTACACCAGCTCAGCTCCATGGAGCTAAACCTCTTATGCCCATTCTACTGGGTATATGTGCTTGGTGGGGGAGAATTTCTGGCTAAAACTGTCTCTTTGCTTAGAGACAAGAATAGTTATGCATGTGATTAAACATAAGTGAAAGTGCTTTGAGAACAGTAGATGCCAAATAAATGTAAGGGATGCCCATGATTGTGATGGTTATTACTGGACTGAGAACACAAGTAGTTGCTCAATAAGGAAGGAGAAACAGACTTTAGTTAGACTCAAAGAAGAACTGAGAGCCACATGACCACAGGACAAATCTCAGAGTACCTTTCTGGGATTCCTCCTGAAAGACCCCAGGGCAGCATAGCCAACCACCCGGAGAAGTACCAGATTCCGCCAAGAGGCAGGGAGAAAAGCCAGAGAGACCAAGTCTTCCTTGTAA